>NC_079167.1:4014101-4119101 GCF_947568905.1 Ostrea edulis | reverse complement strand
CTTTAAATACAGATTTTTTTGAAAAATCCTACATACTAAAGCTGTATCATGGAACTGTCCAGGGCCTCGAGAACATGGTTTGAACTTCCTAACTTGAATTCACACTGAATTAAGATACTTGCATATTCAGTAAATCATTACCCATGTTCTTGAGAAGAATTTGACAAATGTTTTTCATACATTATCATGTAAAACTTAAACCCTCTATTTAAGGCTTCGCACTGGCCCCAAATTTTAACATACATAAGGATGCTTGCACATTTATTCGCTAAATTGTACACTTGGTGTTCTTCAGAAGATATTCCAATATTCTGAATTCCTATTGTGGCCTCGCCATAGTCCATGGGGCATTGGGAAACAAAGCTGAACCTACGCTAAATGAGGATGCTTGCATATCAAATTCAACCAAACAAATTGTACCCATTTTATTCTTGAGGACCTTTGAAGAATTTCCCTACATATATTTATGGAAAACTTGGAACTTCTATTGTGGGCATGAAGGTTACAGTAAGAAAATTTTTTAACCTTCTTGTATATCTATATAAATTCAATTTTCTTAAATATTCCTACATAAAACAGTTAACCCCCATTGTGGTCCCCTCCTGGTATTGGAACCCATAGTTTGAACAAACTTGAATCTTAAGTATATGGTAAGTTTTAATACAAGTCATGGGCTTTCTAGTTCTGTAGTTCTGGACAAGAACATTCATTAAACAACCCAATCTATTTCTTTATTATTTCCCCATCGTAGGGGGTGTAGTCCTTCATTTGAACAAATCTGAATGTCTTTTAGTCAAGGATGTTTGCATCAATAGTTTGTCTTTGTTATACATCTTCTATATAGTTTTTGTTTCAACACAATGTATTTACAGATTAATTATGTGCAAGTGTTAGAATCAGAACAAGTCAATTTAACATTATCTATAATAAAGGAGGTATAACACATCGTCACAAAATTTAACATAAATACAAGAATGATGCAAAAATAATATCAGAAACATATTCTTTGTCCTTTTAAAATTCTTCACCTGTTTGGTTACCTCAGTGGATTAAGGCTTTATTGTTTTTTATTGTTGTTTTTTTTAAATACGAGACAAAATCTGAAATTCCCAACACGACACAAATCCTACAATTTCATTCACAACAATTTTGATAGATGTGTTATACTTCCTTAAGAATATTGACAATCACTAAGTCATAAACTCTTTTCATCCTTGCCTGTATTATTGAACTTACGCCATTGACCTCCTGCTCGTCATACCAAACATTAATGTAGGGATGTTGCAGTGCCTCGGTGGTGGTTATTCTCTTTTCAGGATCTATCACTAACATTTTTGACAACAAATCACGAGCCATACTGGCTCTCAGACCAGCATGTTCCTGACTGTCCTGGGGGAAAATGACATCAGGGAATAGTCTCTCAAAGCTATATCCAGCATAACGGGGGCGATTCTCCACATAATTACGCACTGTTGGTTGCAGCCTTTGCATGAATTCTCTGGAAGGAGTTCCTAGTTGTTCTATTATCTTATTCCATTGATCAATATCTACATCACTGTCAAGAAATATTTTATACCAACATTCATCAAAATGTGAAATTAAAATTTAACAACTGGAGTCTTAATTTTGTTATTGACACCCTTATAACATTCTTCATGACAAAAGACTTTCATTTCTAAGACGTTCTCTAAAAATATGTATCATTTCCTAATGGCAATATACATGTATAGGTAAGGATATGATCACTACCAGGAAACATGACTGCCCCTCTGATAAGTTCTGCCATGATACAACCCACACTCCAAATGTCCACTGTAACACAAAATAAATGAAACCTTTTAAATACAGAAAATTAAAAAACAATCTAATGGGAATTCTCAACAACATTTTGAAACAAATATGCACATTGCATAAATTGTGATGGTTATGATTTTAAGGCTTCAACTTGCACAATTGTTGTAAAGGAATGTAGTTGAAAATTCAAAACCAAAAAAAAATAATATAAAAAAGGGAAAATAATGGAATTATAGAACTTTATAGAATTACTTCCAATGACAGAGAGACCTGAGAAAAGCCTTACCATTGTCTGTATATCCCATTCCTAAGATGACCTCTGGAGCCCTGTAGTATCTTGTTACTACATAAGGTGTCATCATGAAACCTGTGCCTTGTGTTCGGGCCAAGCCAAAGTCAAGAATTTTCAATGTACAGTCGGACTTGACAACAATATTGCTTGGCTTTAGATCCTGCCAAAAATAAGAGTATAGCTGTAGATGTTATTTCTGAGTTATTTCCCTTTCTCAAACTCCTGTGATAAGATGCAAAAGATGTGGTGGATACAAATATCTATCACAAAATTCATATACAATAAAAGAACGAACCTCAAGGGCCAGCGAAAAACAGTTCTTTATAGGCAACACAATTTTCGCTATTTTCCTCTCATAGAGGATCACAATAAGCATGCATTTGATATATGCGCGATTTACTTTTTAAATTCATCTTGTGATGTCACGTGATCATGAATATTTCAAAAGAGGACATTTACTATCTTGTAAGAAACTTAAGAAAAACTAATGTAATACTCAACAAACAAGAAAATATACCACTTTGAACCCAATATGTTGCTACATGTATGACACATTGGGAGGCTTTATAGCAATGAAATACATACAATATGAGCTAGTTTATACTTTGTAACTGATAAGCTTACTTGGTCTTATGTTTCACCCAAATTCTAAATATGACAAAACCCCTTGCAAGTTGTAAACCACAGAATACCTAACCATCTGTAGTGATAGATCATTTGTCCCACCATGTGAACAAACATTCTGAAAGTATTGCATAGCAATACATAGTCCCCTACAAGAGGCAAAGATCATTGGACCACAACAATATTCAAAATTCATTATGAGACTAAGGTTATGGTAAAAGGGAAGATTGGGAAACCAGAATAAGAATGGTTGGAAATCAACTACTATTCAGGTACAAAGACTAGACCAGGAAAACTTCAAAATTGATCTGTAACTTGTTATGGCAAAACAATCATCATGATTTACTGAATATCAAATGAATATCTGTAAGCACAACAACAAAAACTGACAATTCATGTTATTTTTCTAAGTCCAAGGGCCATAAGTATATCAAGAAAAAAGTCTGGAAAACTAATAATTCATGCTATTTTTTTAAGTCCAAGGGCCATAACTTTGTGTAAAATCAACAGACCCAGACGAAATTTGAACTTGATCTGTAACTTATGGCAAAGCAATGTACCAAATATCAAATAAATATCTGCAACCACATAAAAAAAAAATCCGGAAAACTGATAATTCATGTTGTTTTTCTAAGTCCAAGGGCCATAATTTAGTGAAAAATCAACGGACCCAGACGAAATTCAAACTTGATCTGTAATTTGTTATGGCAAAGCAATGTATCAAATATCAAATGAATATCTGCAAGCACATAAAAAACAAGCATTCTGAGAGTATTGCATGGCAATACATAGTCCCCTACTGGTTGCAAAAATTACTGTACCACAACATTATTCAAAGTTCATTATGTTGGTTATGGTAAAAGGGAGGTGATCATGAATAATTTAGCTATATTGTTGTATTACTATGCTAGAAGTTTTAATGAGTGTAGTACTCTTATCTACAGATATAAGAGACTTGGATGTAAACTAACAATTCATGCTATTTTTCTAAGTTCAAGGGCCATAACTTAATGAACAAGATTGCTACACATAGCCATGTCCCCCACCGCCGCAAAAAAAGTTGAAGCACAAAAGTCCCTTAACTCCTGTAAAATTTGTCAAATCAAAATGATGGCGCATTATGATCAACTACATATGGTGACTAACAATCCTACAAAATTTGAACAGAATCCGTTGAGCGGTTTCGGAGGAGTTGCGTCCACAAAGTGTTTCTATAGCGTAGCATGTACAAATTCAACAAAGTTTCATAACTCCAGTAAATATTTGTTGAATCAAAATGACGGTGCAATATGATCAACTACATATGGTCACTAACAATCCTACAAAATTTGAATGAAATTCGGTGAGCAGTTTTGTCGGAGTTGTGTCCACAAAGTGTTCCTTTCGTGTACTATGTACAAATTCAACAAGTCCCATAACTCCTATAAAATTTGTCGAATCAAAATGGTGGCACAATATGATTAACTACACATGGTGACTAACAAACCCACAAAATATGAACAAAATCCATTGAGCGGTTTCTGAGGACTTGTGTCCACAGTGTTCCTATAGTGTAGCATGTACAAATTCAACAGTCCCATAACTCCTGTAAAAATTGTCGAATCAAAATAGCGGCATAATATGATCAACTACACATGGTGACTAACAATCCTACAAATCAATAATATGAACAAAATCCGGTGAGCGGTTTTGGAGGACTTGCGTCCAAAAAATGTACCGATAGTGTACCATGTACAAATTCAACTAAGTCCCATAACTCCTGTCAAAATTGTCGAATCACAATGATGGCATAATATGATCAACTACACATGGTGACCAACAATCCTACAAATTATGAACAAAATCAATTGAGCAGTTTCTGAGGAGTTGCATCCACAAAGTGTTCCTATAGTGTAGCATGTACAAATTCAACAAAGTCCCATAACTCCTGTAAAAATTGTCGAATCAAAATGGCAGCAAAATATGATCAACTACACATGGGGCGACTTCGGTTCATACCCATGTACGAACCTGGGCTACCCGAGTTGCAACCAAACAGAGAGAGTTTCAACTCTTATATGACGTATTGTGACATTTGAAATCTACTCAACTAACCCTGCCTTCTATGAGGGTTAGTGTGGTAGCAATATGTCGGTCTTGGAATAATACTGCGCATGTGTCAGTTTTCAAACAATGGATGTGATTGGTTGGAGTATTATACAAGGGAGTATGAAAGAACATTGGAATAGTTACCTTACTAACTCGAGTATGAACCGAAGTCGCCCATGGTGACTAACAATCCTACTTAATATGAACAAAATCTGTTGAGCGGTTTCTGAGGAGTTGCGTCCACAATGTGAAGTGGGACAGACGGACGGACGGACACCGATATTTCTATATCCCCTTCCGCATTGCGGTGGGGGACAAAAATCAACGGACCGAGACGAAATTCGAACTTGATCTGTAATTTGTTATGGCAAAGCAATGTACCAAATATCAAATGAATATCTGCAAGCATATAAAAAACAAGAGGCCCATGGGCCACATCGCTCACCTGAGTCACCTTGGCCCATATCTGAAGACTTTCCATATATGTTTGCATGTAAAACCTTAGTCCCTATTGTGGCCCCAACCTACCCCTGGAGGCCATGATTTTTACAAACTTAAACTTGCACTTTGTCAGAAAGATTTTATGTAAATGTCAACTTCTTTGCCCCAATGGTTCTTGAGAAGATTTTCCCTATATATATTTCTATGTAAAACTTTCATCCCTTATTGTGGCCCCAACTTACCCCTGGTGGCCATGATTTGAACAAACTTGAATCAGCACTATTTCAGAAAGCTTTCATGTAAATCTTAGCTCTTCTGGCTCAATGGTTCTTGAGAAGATTTCTAAAGATTTCCCCTGTATATTTCTATGTAAAACTTTGATCCCCTATTGTGGCCCCAACCTACCCTGGGAACCATGATTTGAACAAACATGAATCTGCACTATGTCAGGAAGCTTTCATGTAAATCTTAGCTCTTCTGGCTCAGTGTTTCTTGAGAAGATTTTTAAAGATTTTCCTTGTATATTTCTATGTAAAACTTTGATCCCCTATTGTGGCCCCAACCTACCTCTGGGGGCCATGATTTGAAGAAACTTGAATCTGCAATATGGTAGGAAGCTTTCATGTAAATCTTAGGTCTTCTGGCTCAGTGGATCTTGAGAGGAAGATTTTAAAGATTTTCCCTATATATTTCTATGTAAAACTTTGATTCCCTATTGTGGCCCCAACCCACCCCCTGGGGGCCATGATTAGAACAAATTTGAATCTGCACTATGTCAGGAAGCTTTCAGATAAATCTCAGCTCTTCTGGCTCATTGATTCTTGAGAAGATTTTTAAAGATTTTCCCTATATAATTCTATGTAAAATTTGATCCCCTGTTTTGGCCCTAACCTACCTCTGGGGGCCATGATTTGAACAAACTTGAATCTGCACTATGTCAGGAAGCTTTCATGAAAATGTCAGCTCCTCTGGCCCGGTAGTTCTTGTGAAGATTCTTAATTTTGCATTTTTGTGATTATCTCCCCTTTGAAGAGGGCATGGCCTCTCATTTGAACAAACTAGAAAGCCCTTCAACCAAGGATATTTTTGGCGAAGGTTGGTTGAAATTGACCCCGTGGTTCTAGAGAAAAAGATGAAAATGTGAAAAGTTTACGACACCGACGACGACACCAATAGACAACAGACAAATTTTGATCAGAAAAGCTCACTTGAGCCTTTGGCTCAGGTGAGCTAAAAAGTCCGTAAAACTGATTTGCAGGACTGACAGACAGACGGACGGACGGAGTGCAAACCCAATTCCCCTTCGACTTTGTTAGTAGGGGACTTATAAATTAATTCCTTTGCATCTTACCAAGTACGTTAGTACTTCAAACAGAAATAATTGGGGCAAATTTTGAAACACACATATTGAGTGTCTCTGCTATCTGCTTATTTCCATGATCTCTCTTTCACATACACTCACACACACGCACATGCAAACATAAAAAAAAATATTAGAATTCCACAAGAATTTAATTTGCACTTTTTGCCAGTTAGGCTTGATAGATTATACAATGCATGTGAATGATGTTGCACACATTACTCACCCTATGAATGATTCCTGCTGAATGCAGATGCTTAATTCCACACAACATTTGATACAACAAATAAGACATCCTCTCATGATCTAAATCCATGTTGATGACTTGGCACAAATTAGCATCCATTAATTCCATTACTAGGTATCTGTTAAACATAATTGTAACACTGCTTTCCCATTTTTTCATTTCATTTCAATCATGATCACGAATTACAACACTCTTGAGAAACATAAACTCCTCTAAGATCTCATAAAAAGAACTCCATTAAAACTACATGTAGGTTTCATTGCAAATTACATAAATTCCTCTGAAAGCACAATCAAATTCTAGGAGTTTGTTTTCCCATGAAAACAAATTATAGCTATCAAGTTTCTTATTTAAAATGTGTTGTCACTACTCTCAAGATCATAATAAAGGAAATGGTGCAAAAGGTTACACTTACACATCTTGAAACTCTTCCATAGACTTCTGTGGTGTGAATGCATTTAATAACCCTATAATCTGTAAAAAAAAAAAAAAAAAAAAAAAAAAAACATCCAAAAATGTTAATTTCTTCCACAACCTGATATGTGTACTAATGTAAAATCAAACTTTGAAAAATCGAAGATACTCACATTTTTATGGTTGACTAACTTCATTAATACAAATTCCCTATATGCTCGTTTAGCATGAGTGACATTTTGAAAAGGACGGCTGAGTTTTTTGATGGCCACATTCTGGCCGGTCACTGAATCATAGGCAGCACTGCAAAATAAAAATTCAAAAATACAACATTATGTACTAGTATAATACACTGATTAACAGATTTACATTTTCTAAAGACAATCAAGCTAATTAAAATCTTTTTGAAGATATTCAAGCTATTATTCCACAAAATTAATTATACAAGAGGCCCATGGGTCGTATTGCTCACCCGTCTAAAGATTTTCTCTATATAATAGTATGTAAAACATTGATCCCCTATTGTGGCCCCATCCTACCTCTGGGGGCCATGATTTTAACAAACTTGAATTTGCACTATGTCAGGAAGCTTTCATGTAAATGTAAACTTTTCTGGCTCTGTGATTCTTCAGAAGAAGATTTTTAATGATTTTCCCAAAATATTTGTATATTAAAATTTGATCCCCTATTGTGGCCCCATCCTACCCCTGGAGGCCATGATTTTATCAAACTTGAATCTACACTATGTCTGGAAGCTTTCATGTAAATTTGTACTTTCCTAGTCCAGTGGTTCTTGAGAAGGAGATTTTTAAAGAATTTCCCAATATATTTCTATGTAAAACTTTGATCCCCTATTGTGGCCCCGGGGCGTTACACCCTAAATCGCTGCCCCATCCCAAATTGTTGCCCGGCATCCCAAATCGTTGCCCGGCGTCAATTTGGGACAAGATTACACTATCATTAGGGGCGACGATTTGGGATGTACTATATTACACCCCAAATCGTCGCCCGTCCTAAATCGTCACTCGTCAATATTTTATTGATGTTTTTAGGATAGATTACACCGAAGTTATTTTATTGTACCCCCTCTTATATGGGGGAAGGGGGGTACATAGGTTTCACTTGGTCTGTTTGTTTATTGACCTATTCAAACTATTGGGCTGAAATTTTGTATGTAGATTAGCTAGGCCACAGTTATTTATTTCTTGGTTTACGGATCTGCCGACCCTAATTTCTGGGGAATTGGAAAAAAATAAAATGCAAATTTCTGCTTTTTTTTAATTCCGCCAATTCTACCCAACATGTCGAAAATAAAAATAAAATGCATTTTCAACTTTACGAATAGAAAATCGTGAAACGCAAACCCATTGATTTGTATTTGGTAATCACTATTCGTTTTGCGAAATATTTTATTCCGTATTTTTAAAAACCAGTACATTATGAATTTTGAAAAAAAAATGCAATTTCAAATTCAGTGTATAACTACATACATGTATCTATGTTACACTTTGGTAAAACATAAGCCAAGAATGTATAAGGTTATATCTCTTTGATGTTGTAAAGTATCCAGTATTTATATAATGTTGTTCAGTAATTTTGCTGTATATGCTCAATGAAGATTTTACATTTACAAATTGTAAACATTAAGAAAAAAATAATAATATAAGCACTATTACAATTGTATGTAGTAATTTCATTTTTAATTTCAGAATGTTTATACCCCTATGAAATAATTTTAACCCCATTTTCCCCACATAGACATGCCCATGGAATTATCTACCATCTTTTTGAAAGAAATGTTTCTTGTTTTTCATTTTTATTTGATACTCAAATTCTTTCCATAACTACACAAGGTATACTAATTTACGAGAAATATGCATACCTTTCTGAGTTTTATCTGGTCATATTTTTTTTTACAGGCGTTCATTATAATATCAAAAGCATCTAACAATTTCTCACACTGTTCCCTGTTAGGATTTTTGACGACAGAGATGCACGTACATGCATTCAAATACATTTATTATGACATGTACTGCTGTGGTATAAAGTCACTAGTTAGAATAATCTGTGTCTCGGTACAGGCCCTCACCACACTCAAACCGGGTCCGTAGGACATTATCACTTTAACGATAGAACATCCTATCTAGTAAAGTCGCTAACATTAACAACTGTACCTTCCTCTCATCTTTAAACACCCAAATAACACTGCATTTTGTGTTATGTTAGCAGCAAGAATACTGCAAATTGTATGAGAAATATTTATTTCTATCAAATCCTTTTTTTTGGTGATGAAATGCCATCTGGCATCTGTTTCATCGACAAGAACGATATAGGTGTCGTTACTGTCATCATGCGTGGCCATATCTGTTTACATAGTCACTCTGAAGAATTTTCTATCTAATATTTTTAAAATACATGTTTTGTTTATTTGTACTCACGAAATAATGTTAATGATTTATTGAAAATAAAACAACGATAGATATTAAAAATGTTTATTTTATTTTTATTTTTTTCCTCCCGACCGACTCTAAATTTTATTTTTAAAATCCGTAAACCAATAAATTAAAAAACTGTGGCCTTACAAGTAACTCTCTGACATGCGTCCCCAAAAATGAGAATTCTGGAATGAGATCTTAAAGCACCGGGAGCTGTGCACAATTTTCAGCAACTCTGCAATATCTCTGGTGTGTGGGTTACATGTGTTCCTGGCATATGCTTCCCGTAACATGAAATCTCTTGATCGCGAGATCAAAGCACCGTGAGCTGTAATAATAGCGAACTATTTTCGACTCACTCTGGTGTTTACGAACCGATTGAGCTGAAATGGTTTCATGAGAGAGAGAGAGAGAGAGAGAGAGAAAGCGCAAGAGTTAAACAATCAAAAATTGAAAAATAAAGAGGAAGGATGGGTGTTTTTCAAGGTTTTCAAGAGTGTCAAAACGGCAGAAGAGTATCCAAACAGTGGCTAACTGGTGCAAATATAATCTGCTGTGTACAAGACCTAACAACCCCATGATTAGCAGAATGACCCTACAATAAAAGGCAAAATGATTCTCTCTCTCTCTCCAATTTGGGGTGTAACAGCCCCATCCTACCCCCAGGGGTCATGATTTTATCAAATATGAATCTACACTATGTCAGGAAGCTTTCATGTAAATTTCAGCTCTTCTGGCCCAGTGGTTCTTGAGAAGAAGATTTTTAAAGATTTTTCCTGTATATTTGTATGTAAAACTTTGATCCCCTATTGTGGCCCCATCCAACCCCCGGGGGCCATGATTTTAACAAACTTGAATCTGCACTATGTCAGGGAGCGTTCATGTAAATTTCAGCTCTTCTGACCCAGTGGTTCTTGAGAAGAAGATTTTTAAATGACCCCACCCTATTTTTGCATTTTTGTGATTATCTCCTCTTTGAAAGGGACATGGCCCTTCATTAGAACAAACTTGAAAGCCCTTCACCCAAGGATGCTTTTGGCCAAGTTTGGTTGAAATTGGCCCAGTAGTTCTGGAGAAGAAGCCGAAAATGTAAAAAGTTTACAGACAGATGGACAACAGGCGATCAGAAAGCTTACTTGAGCTTTCAGCTCAGGTGAGCTAAAAAGAAGATGTTCAGTCAAGTCGCAGACCAGGCAGACGGCACACATTTTTTCATACAAATGTCTCGAACCTCAACTTGTCATTACGCAAATGATGGATCCAGTTTACATAATCTTTTCTTTTCAGATCACTTGGTTGGGTCAGGAATTTCGGGAAAAAAACTTTTTTCACATCTCTCCTTCGCATTAGTGTAACTAATTGTTTGACAGGAAGGCATCAACCTATTTATTTGAGAGAAAAAACTACCACATGCACATCTTTGATGATCTTAGAATCTCATCAAAACCAGAACAGACGGTGTGACGTCCAAATTATTGATTTTTGTGGTCTTGAATACAAATGAGTTCCACGTCATGGCAGCCTCTATATATACCGGTAGTAGGAATTTCAATTTTTAACGTTTTCAAATTAGTGCTGAAGCTTATCTAGGCCGTATATCAACAGAAAAGTATGACAAATTTTTATCAAATAATCAATCCTATCATTTATCATGTAAAAAAAAATTTTGGGTTGCCTTCCCCATTAATTCAAGTTATTCAAATGATTAGACAACTGCTTGTCACATCACTCGAAAATAGAAACACGCTAGGATGACATATATTAGATTCCCAGACATGCAGATACGTATCTTGTCAAATCATGAACATATGAATTGGAATTTTGTTCCCTTTCTTCCCAAAGCGACTTGTACCATTAAAAGCCATTTTCCTGCTTCCTGATCGAGAATTTGTGACCAAAGTTGTAAGTGCCTAATCTTTGTTGTGATTTTTATAACTGACATTTCCAACAAAAATAACAATCTACTTAAAATTTCAATTCCTCTGACTATACAATGAATCTGAAGAAAACATGTTACTTCTGTTTATACTTAGCTGCATTCAAGTCATGACAGGAAATATATGATATAATGCTATTTATTACAATAAATACACAAGAAACAAGCTTGGAATAGAGGAACTACATTCAAAATGTTCTAGTGCTGGCAAGATTATACGGAGAGAGATGTAACAGGAATTGGAGACCCAAGAATTGTTTGCCAGTCATTAAGAAGTTTTGAATGACTGAGGACTTTTTAGGCAAGAGTATACAAGATGCTTCACACATCATACTTCACCAAACTTTTGAAACAATTTTTTTTACTAATCACATTGTCTAGTCCAAGATAAGACATGCTAAAGTTAATGTGGTAGTCTAATGAGCTGGCTCTCATCCTACAGATTAGAAATGCAAATCTTAGTCTTGCCACCCAATGTTACTTACTGTGTCCTTGAATAAGGCATATAACCTGCCTTGTGTCAGGGTACCAAGCTGTACATAGATCATGACAGACACAAAGTATGTTACAACTCATGAAACCTTAATATTGAGTGAGTCAAAACCTGTAACTCATTTACTGTCTTAAAATGAAGCATGCATGCCATTTCATTATCATTAATAGTAGTCAGGGATGGATTCAACTCATAAATATTGGTATACTCTTGCTAGAAACATCCTTCATCATTCAAGACTTCTCACTGACTGGCAAGCAATTTTCTGTTCTCCAAATTCTTTCACAAACTTAATATTTCCACAAGTACCAGATATCAATAGAGTTAAACTTCTTTACAATGAAGATCTAGGGACTGTCAAATCTATTTCCAGATATTGGTAGTTTGAGAAAACTATGGTTGAAATCAAAATCTAAGAAGCCTGAACTGAAAATAAATTGTCGTGAATATGACCCCATCCTTTTTTCTTGATTGGCAATGTAATTTATACATACTCATATTAATAATGTAGGGAAATTATCGTTTTCATAATCATATCTTGAACAGAGATAGAATTTGGTAAACTCCAGTAATTAGTAATGAAATTACCCCCATACAAGACATGCGTGTGAAGGAAGTGTTAAATTAGGTTTACTTTCATAATTTTCTGCAATTTGTATTAAAACACCCTTTTCTACTTCAATTTAACGGCACTGATCTCAACTGAATTAAGTTTACATTTAATGCCTGAAGATGATCTAACTATCCCCAATGTTGACCAGATCCTTCATAAGATTGCTCATCTATCGACACAGGATTAATATTCACACCATGAACTTCTTCAACAGAAGATTTCACTACCTCCTGGATTGGCAGATCCTTCATTATATTACTCATTTGACATAATGACTGAGATTGATAAAAATTCATTATCATTGACACTTTTATAAGAAGTCTAACTTGTTAAGTTTTTAATAAGATGCCCAGGGGCCTTAACAGTCACCCGAATATCATGAGTTTCTCAAGCTATGAATATTTGGTCCCATCCCAAACTGCCACTTTTTTCAAAGGTGTAATGTATTTTCAATGTATGACTAACTTAGCCCTGTTCTTGAGCCTGAACCATGTGCCAAGGGGGGCCATCATTTTCAGAATGTTGGTAGAGGGCTAAGTGTTTATTATAGTGGTACTCATGGAAATAGTTTGCCTGCTAAATGTCCATGAGAAGAGAAGTAGACTTTCAAAATTGTAATGTATTTTCAATATACTGTAGACGTAGTTTTTTCTGCATGGGATTAATTTACACTATGTACACAATCACAAATTTTCCACGGAAATTTGTCTCAACAGAGTTAAGGTGCATTTAAGACATGTAATGTGATAAAAATAAATGAGGAAATCCTACTGTATTTGTATATTATTATCCATGTATGTGTATATATCCGAGTGTGACTGATAATATTATCAAAATGGGTGTTACAAGATACATGTAATTTCATTGATTAAAATTATAATTTGAACATTTATTCTGTGTTTTCTAGGTTCAAAAACATCATAGTTTGTCCACTCGAGATAACAGCACGTGCTAGACGACATACGTGTCAAATGACCTACATGTAATTTTGCTAACAGATATAATCCCCTTTTGTGTTTGGGCTTGTAATTGATTTTATAGATCAATACCTGATTTAAAAATACAAGAAATTATTACTAACAAGTTATCATTAAAATGATTATTCAATGCAAGATTACAGTATGCTAGTCAGTGTGCAAACCAGTACGATAATCGACATTTACAACTCCCCATGAGTAGATCTTAGACTGATTAAATAATGTAACTGATGAATTTTTCATTAGTAAAGCATTATGAAATAAATTCAATATTTTTAAAAAAAAAAACCACCATTTTATCATTTTTAGCATGTAAATGAATCCGCTTAAATTTGTACCTGCAGATTTAACTGTAATTATGATTCCACAGAATTATGACCCCATGGAAAAAAGACTTATGTTTACAACCAACTAATACCCAACCTATGGCCTACATGAACTCTGAAATCAGGGCAATGATTTCCAATTTTTGTAGTGTGTATAATACTCTTCCTCACCATGCAGTTTTCTATACTCTGAAGATGTGCAGAAGTAGAGAAAAAGATTTTCTAAGTATAAGCACATTTTCACTAGTTATGAACATTTTACCCCTGCCATGCATGTCACAAAAAAATCAATTTTGGTAGAGGGATTCTTCCTCTTTCTAACCATGCATTGTGTATCTGAAGATGTGCAGGAGTAAAGAGATTTTCTAAGATTAAGTACATTTTCATTATTCAACAATTTTGGTTCCACGCTTAAGGTAGAACCCCTTGCACTGGAGATCATGAAAAACACGATTTTTGTGGAGGGCCTTATGCTCTTCCTAACCATGTACTCAGTTTATCTTGAAGATTTGCACGAGTAGAGAAGAAGATTTTTAGCTATTTTAGCCGTTTTAGCCCAGGCACTGGGGTCGCAAGGGTACAATTACGAAAACCACAATTTATGTTCACCTCATCCCTATCATGCTTCATATCAAATTTGAAGACAACTGGCCTAGTAGGTAGGATTCAAGAAGTTAAAAATATTCAATTGTTCGTGGTTGGCACATGATGGAAAACACACGAAGACCAATGGCAATAGGTCATCATAGGTGACCTAAAAGTATTCACTTAAATTGAATATTTTGATTAATTATCTTAATCTATCAGCTTGTATGCGTTATTTAGTGTTCAATAATTTATTGATTAATCGACCATTGATGAAAATCTTCACCCATTACAAGATGTCAAAACTAGCTACTCAAAACATTGTAGCAGGTGAAGATTAACTAGTTATCACTATACTTCACCGAAGACAGTGGCATTTCTAGAGGTTACAGGTAAGTCTGATGTTTACATGAGTGTGATTTCACGACTTCAACATACTGGTGGTAAAATTTTATGACAGGACTTGACAATAACTTTGGCATTTCCCGGGTATTCAAGATATCGCAGTTCAAAATATCTACGGTATAATTGATCCTTTACATAGAGAATACAGACAGGACTAACAACAGTCTTCGAGATATCCAGGGTGTTTGAGATAATAAAGTTTGACATACCAAAGGGTAACTGTACTTTCTTCATGAATTACCATACAACTCCCCTCTGCCTGTAACTTAAAACAACAAATAAGCACCATCTCCACATTTCTTCATTTGTCACTTACCAAACAATTCCCTGAGCACCAGATCCTATAGGTTTGAGATTACTGTATCGTTCTAAAATGTCAAATGTGGAATCCCCAACCTCCACTGTGTGGTAAGTCTTGGAGGCTGTCTCACTCATGATTCTAGTAGCTCTTCCTAATATCCATCTAGTCTAAATAGAATAAGTCATCAAATATTACCACATAATAAAAAATTCTTGTATCCAGTTTATAATATACCCAAATAACCAAAAATCACTATTTCAATGCATATCACATAAAAGTTTGCCATTACTCAAGTCAAAAAGTTGTAAAATTTACAAAAAGAAGTAGACTATTTTTTTCATTTTTCAGACACACACATAAGCACTTCAAGTTCCATGGGCTCATGTTTATCATAAAGATGGATTTCTCCTGATACTATTATGATCAACAGAAAACATCGCCCAGATTTTTCCTATTCACACGTAAAACTTTGATCCCTATTATGGCCCTAACCTACTCCCGGGGGCCATCAAAATTGAATCTGCACTATGTCATGAAGCTTTCATGTAAAAGTAAACTTCCCTGGCCAGTGATTTTTAAGATTTTTAAGGATTTTCCCTATATATTTGTATATAAAATTTTGATCCCCTACTGTGGCCCCATCTTACCCCGCGGGACCATGATTTTTACAAACTTCAATCCGCACTATGTCAGGAAGCTTTTGTGCAAAAGTAAACTTCTTTAGCCTGATGGTTCTTCAGGAGAAAATTGTTAAAGATTTTTTCTATTTATTAGTTATGTAAAACTTTGACCCCCTACTGTGGCCCCATCCAACCCCTGGGGGCCATGATTTGAACAAGCTTGAATCTGCACTATGTCAGGAAGCTTTCATGTAAATTTCAGCTCTTCTGGCCCAGTGGTTCTTGAGAAGATTTTTAAATGACCCCACCCTATTTTTGCATTTTTGTGATTATCTCCCCTTTGAAAGGGACATGGCCCTTCATTTGAACAGACTTGAAAGCCTTTCACCCAAGGATGCTTTTGACTAAGTTTGGTTATAATTGGCCAAGTGGTTCTGGAGAAGAAGTTGAAAATGTAAAAAGTTTACAGATGGACAGACAGACAAGAGGCGATCAGAAAAGCTCACTTGAGCTTTCAGCTCAAGTGAGCTAAAAACTGAAGGCAAGTTTCATCTCACAGAAATTTCTAACATAAAAGTTTGACATTATTTGATATAATACAAAAGGAAATCTAACCAGAATTTAATGTATCTGCACATCAGCGAGTAGCATAAAGGTTTGATGTTGATGAATTTTAGTCTGCATACAATTTCACATCACTTTCAATCACAACCTTTTAGTTTATTTCCTGCAAAAAAAATAATGTCAAATCAGTTTGAAAATGTCAAAAAGGTAATGCTTTAAAGGATTTGAAAAAATTTTGTGGCGGAAGGATTCACTAATCAAAAAGTTCTAATTCTGCATGATATTACAGTTTCTGTTTCATCCAATGTATCATCTATTTTTATACCCCTATACGTGTATTTCAGTTTTATAATTCATGATACAGGTAGTTTAGACTTGGAACTAGTTCAAATGTTGTAATTTATGAACTTGGTTGATATAATTTTTCCAAAAAGAACACCGATTCTTAAAAAAGTTCTAATTAATTTACTCGAAATTTTGTATAAAATCATATTTAGAACACTATAGCTCAATAACAAGCATTGCGACTCTAGTTTTTCTTTTTAATTTCCTATTTCTCCTTCAATGTAGAAATAATAAATACACTTCCCAAAAATTTACATTACTCCAAATGTCAGGTGCGAACCTCTTTAAGTTTTTGTAGTTGTCCAAACTTGCTAGCATTTACAGTTGTAACCATGGTGAATTTAACCATTACCTCACAAACTTTTTTGCCTAACAAAATCTTACTTTATGGTGTAGCATAAGTTACCTCCCTTTTTATATATCAACTTTTCATTAATCATCATGAATATAATAAATAGAATATGGTATAATGTGTACGGGGTTATTTTCGCCCCGTTTTCTTTTTGCCTCTCTAAACTTGCAGACAGTTTCACCCCGTTTTAAATGCGCCAAGACATAGTTGTGTTAAAAGAGAGATGTGAAAGAAACAGTTTCGCCCACTCTTAAATTTGCCCAGTAACGAGGATGAAAGCAACAAAAATACAACGGGGGCGAATATTTCCCTGTACACAGTATTCAAAATGTACCATTTCTAAAACGCATGTTATGAAATATTAACTCTTCTATAATGAAGGAATATTTTGTATTCCCTTGAATGCTTGGGTAGGTACAGATATTGTATACACATACATGTATCTAAAATACTGACTGATTATAAAGGGAAATAACTATTGGGCAACTTTGAAATAACAAAATAACGCATGTCTCTAGCTTTAAGTAAAATAAGATGTGTTTGTATACAAGACTGATGCCCTCATAAGGCAGCAAAGTACATGTAATTCTGGTACCAAAGAAAGGTCTTGTCACAAGGAATACACATGTGAAATATGAAAGCCCTTCAAAAGTTATAGCCAAGGTTAATGTTTTCCAAAAGTAGGTCAAAGCCTATGGTGAAAGTCATGGGGTCCAAAATTCTCGTACCAAAAGAAAGGTCTTGTCACAAGAACTACAAGTATGAAATATGAAATGACCGGATTGGTAAAAATTTAACATTGAATTTCATGACCAATCAGGTTAGCTACCATTTTTTGATGACCCCGACTGTAATATCTAGCGATGCTCGCGTCACAACAAGCTCACTCCAATGATTATATATTTGAATAACGTGATTTGCTCTTCAAACTGAAAACTGATGAGTATAACACATAATGCTTCTTGAACAAGAGGTCCATGGGCCACATCACTCACCTTGGCCCATATTCAAAGATTTTTCCTATATATTCACATGTAAAACTTTGAGCTCCATTGTGGCCCCAACCTACCCACAGGAGCCATGATTTTTGCAAACTTGAATCTGCATTATGTCAGGAAGTTTTCATGTAAATGTAAACTTTTCTGGCCCAGTGGTTCTTGAGAAGATTTTTAAAGATTTACCCTATACATTTGTACATGCAAAACTTTCAAAAAAAATTAATTTTGTGATTATCTCCCCTTTGAAGGGGCATGGTCCTTTATTTGAACCAACTTGAAAGCCCTTCACCCAAGGATGCTTTTGGCCAAGTTTGGCTGAAATTGGCCCAGTGGTTCTGGAGAAGATGTCAAAAATGTGAAAAGTTTACAGATGGATGGACAGACGATGGACAACAAGCAATCAGAAAAGCTCACTTGAGTTTTCAGCTCAGGTGAGCTAAAAATGTCACCGTCACTGCAATATTCTTATGGACAACCTCTTAGATAAAACAAATAAATAGTTTGGAAAGTACCACAAACGCTTTTAAATTCCATTCAAGCTTTCTTATACCTTGGTACATTTTGTTGTGGATAATTGCTTGCTTGAAAGAAAACCAAAACAAAAAACAAAACAAACATTGCAGCTAATATGAAGTCACAATGCACTGTTTACATCGACCACAATATCCACTTTAAATGAATACATGTATCAACACTTTGCGCAAGTTACGTCCCACAGGGTGGTGCAACCCATAAACTTGTATGAAAGCTTGATAATTAAATCAGCTAAAATCCACAGTAATCACATCTTACATTTGGTAAAGAAGGAAAACTTGGTATTTCATTGATTGACCTTTGGCTGACCCAACAAAGGAACGTAACTCGTGGCGAAGTGTTGATACGTTTATAGGTGGATTATATGCCAAAAATTGTGTTACAAGATGTTGTGGGCCTTCGCTCATCTTAAGGGTCACACCGTAAAACATATTTATAGGTTATAGACTTTCTATGGGAAAATATGACGACCGAGTTTTTTGACGCGTAGAGGGACCGAGCTTGCGAGGTCAGCCCGCGACAAAAAATGAGGTCATCATATTTTCCCATACAAAGTCTATAACCTTTTTATTATATCAGTCTTCGAAATTAAGCGGTAGCCCAATGATCATGGTTAGTAAAATCGGGATACCAAAAATTATTAATGAGCATGCCCGGTGGTCCAGTAGATATTTCCAGCGGAGATTATGATTCCACTATTAGAGTGCGATTCCTGGTAGGAAGTCAGTGAAACAACCAGTTCTTACAGAGGAAGAGAAAGTTGGCGATAAGAAGTATGCGGGAAACAAAGCAACAAAGAAAATGATCAGCATGTTTGGCAGAAGAACTGCCCCTGATTTGAATACAATGATGGTCTCGTATTTTGCATCTGGTGCAGAAAGGAAAGCATTGCAAATTGCGAGTTTGTGTCCGGCTTGGATAATTCAGAATTCATTCTGTAAGTGAACACGAAAATAGAAAATGGTGTAAGCATTTTACCCTAAAGTAAAAAACCACAAGCGGCCGGATCAGACGTTCAGAATGTATGATTATTAGTTAACAACCCTAGTTTTTACTTTTTTAGGATAAGAGTGATGATGAAGAACTAGAAGAATTAAAACATTGGAGGATTCCGAAGAATCTGACTGAAATGACAATTAGAAGTTGAAAGAGGGCTTGAACTCTCATCTTAAACTTGTATTGTAATACTTAATAAAAATGTTCAAACTTGAAATTCGAATCATGTTGAATCATTCTTGCATAGCATTTGGGCTAGTAAAATTTTATTTGGGCTACCAAATTTTGCACTCTTACTTGCCCAATGGGCTTGTGGTAAAAATAATTAAGAGCAAAGACTGTCGTGTAAATACTTTCAATTTCATTTAGAAACTAACAATAATTTTATTTTTAACAATTTCTTTATTGGTTTAACTGAGTAAAATATGAAAAACACGAAAAATTTGAAAATAATCGGCGTAGTAACGGCTTGTGTATTGATTGTGACGTAATGTTTGTGGGCCGGAATGTTTCCAGGCCTATATCGTGTGATACACGCCTGCAAACTTTTAAAGAAAAAAAGAAATTGAAAGTATATAATAATAGCGAGCAAAGCTCGCGTTGCGAAGCGACACGACGAGCTCGCTCCAATGATTACGCAATTGAGTCACATGGTTTGCTCTTCATCAGCTGAAAAATGATGGGGACTACCCATAATGCCTCCAGAAAAATGTCGCCGTCACTGCGGTATACTTCATTGACAACCCCGTAGATAAAACAAATAAATAGTTTGGAAAGTACCACAAATGATCTTAAATTCCAAACACGCTTTCCCATAGCTTCGTACATTTTGTTGTGGATAATTGATTGGTTTGAAAGAAAAAAAATATCGCAGCTAATGATGACGTCACAATGCACTGTTTACATCAACTGCGTTATATTTCCCGTGTTAAATGAAATGCCTAAAGTCGTGTTGTAAGATGTCATGGGTCTTTGCTCATCTCAACGGTCACATCGTATACATATTAGAGGGCAAAGCCCTGTCAAGGCCCGAAGGGCCGTGAGAGCGGAGCTCTCCCTATAAGTAACACGTATATACATGTTTAAAAGGAAAATATAGGAAAATAATGAAAAATTAAACCATACCTATGGAACTTGAAAAGTTTGGTACCAATGGTTTCTCCATTTTGAATCTCGTCTACCCTAGTTCACGTCGTTCTGAGATGTTACACATAAAATCCGTAAAAGCCTGTGAATCTTATTTTCTTTAATCACATATAATCACTCCACGATTTACGCCATGTTTTTTGTTGTGGTTCAAACGCTATGTTTGTAAATTTGCTAAATAACGACGCTGAATATGACGTCACAATGTACTGTTTACATTAATTTGTGTTATATTTCCCGCGTTCAATATATAGGCGGATCAAATGTCTAAAATTAGGATGCTTTGATACAGCTCCGTCCGCGTGCTAACTTCGGGTTGTTTTTGTCCAGATTTGGATATAGATACTAATGCCAAATTTTTTTTGCTTCGCCCTCAAACACGGTCACACCGTTAAACATATTATATACTATGGTCATCCACTTGTTCAGAGTAACAGAAGAAGAGAGACTCTGCTCCCCTAGCTGCACTCCATTTGAGAATTGTAAATCTTGAACTTGCACCTTCCTATAACCATAATCAGACTATATTCACTATTTTGATCACATTTCCACATTTGATAAATTAAGCAAACAACTTGGATAATTACACTCAGGTGACCAGACGACATACAAGGTAGGATCTTTCGCCTTTTGATGTACTATTTCCAGTTCAAAATTCATTTTCATGACATTTCCAAGGATTATGTCTCAACTTGATATCTACCAACATTCATGTTGCCATAATTTGACACTCCCATGTCATAAACTGAACACGTTCTAACTATATATCATTGTAAATTTAGAAGAATGCCATCTACATAGCAAAATAAAAACAATTTTACCGAATA
Organism: Ostrea edulis; assembly: GCF_947568905.1. Taxonomy (NCBI): domain Eukaryota; kingdom Metazoa; phylum Mollusca; class Bivalvia; order Ostreida; family Ostreidae; genus Ostrea; species Ostrea edulis. The sequence goes on along the minus strand of NC_079167.1, from coordinate 4,097,388 downwards.
ACGCCGGGATTTGTTGATCTCCTTTCTATTTGGATGTGTCTGACGTCACGGAATCGGTGGAAAATTAATTATCGGTGAAACGAGATTTTAATTAAGCTTTACTAAATCTCCAAAGTATTTATCAGATGTTATTATTTTAACTATATAGTGACAAAAATATTGTATTTGCCATACTGTAACAAATATTTTTAGTTTCAGTCTATATACTGTAACGTCACAGAAACATGTGCACACAGGAAGTAATATGGAAAGAGGATAATGCCAAAGAGCAGAAAGCCGACAAATGATGTAAAGTTAATTGTAAGGTGTGTACATGGCATTTATTTATGCAAACCGTTATTGTTCACGGTAGTACGATGCAATTGCATGTTTGAGTATTGCTGTCCTCATAGTTTTGTTGTTTGTTTTTTCGTCTGAACTTCCGTGTTTGTCAAACATCAGATCCTGCTTAGCAAACTGCAAAGGTAATTTACGAATGATATTTACCGTACAGAGGAGCACAGTATATCGAATTTTTCTCTATCGTTTTTTATATGAAAGGAAGATCGTTACATGTTTTTTAAAATATTAATCAATAACATGAAAACTAGACTTCAATAAATGATGAAAAGTGTGGACCAAAGGAGTTAAAAGATCCTTGACTTGCATCTGTTTCATAATAGTGGCCACAGATTGGCTGGCGTCCACTGACGATCTTAAGGTATAACATTTGTGTAATGATTTCATTTGCTTTTATGACAGGGCTAATTTAAAGTTCTGAAAGTTAGTGCGTCATCATGCAGGCTATAGTTGTATTTGGCGCACCCATACATTAATCGTGGTCAATAGAATTTACCTGTGATAATAAACGCTTTTAAAATGAGCTTGATTTTCATAACTTTTTAGCTTTATTGCTTCTTTTTTTTGGGGGGGGGGGGGGGGGGGGGGGTCTTTTTGTTTTGTTTTGTTTTTACAGAAAGAGCTTACATGAATATTGAGTCTAATCAAAAGTTCAAGGAATGTTTCAAGCACTTAAACTTATTTTCAAGTCAACAAACTAACGATACTTTGTATCTTTTAGCTGTTATATTTAATTATTTGATACAGAATGAGATATATATCAGCGATTTTTTTCCTTATATAACTGGTACCGATAAACGGTACCATTCCCAATGCCAAAACGTACCATTGATTTTTCCCAATTTTGAGACTAAAAATTCCCAATTCGCTACTTCTTGTTTTGTTCTCTTTTTTTCTTTTCTTTTAGTTAAAATCATTTGCCTTACATTGGTAGAAAATTCCTAATTTGTTCGATTTTGACGCTATTTTTCCCAATTGAATGGGTACCGACAAACTTCCACCAGAGTTCGTTTGCTCACAAACCAAACTCTTCCACTTAGGCATTATGGGATAGCGATTTCTTAGGCCGTGTATACTGTGACGTCACTGTAGAATGATGAAAAAACATAACGTCAAACGTAAACAACTTTCAAAACACGAACGTAAACATCAAGTTCATTATTTTACACAATAATTTGAACAGAGTCTCCCTACTTTTTAATGATCTTTTGATCATTTTATGTTTAAAATAAAATCCATACTTTTATATTAATGCTCTTAATATTAATATCTTCAAACTTTTAACTGCGAACTACTTCTTTAGTGTAATTTGTCTACGTGATAATCGCGGACTCACAATATACAAATCTGTATATTGTGGTGCGTCACATAGGAGAGGTCTATTCGTAGGTGACGTAATGAGGCCTCGACGGGGAGTTTGTGGGTACCGATACCAGTACCAGTGGGTAGAAAAAAATCACTGTATATAATATGCCCTGAACTGTGTATATTCATATGAGAAATCACAATTTTAGGTCCTAGAATACAACAGACAGTGGTTTCCACTTTTATGACAAATAATGAGATACATTAAGAAATCAGAGCAGTTTCCCTGGGTGGTAGTTTTGTAAAGAAAGGTCTGTAACCCTCGTAAAGGGTGGAGAAAAATGTCTGGGTTTGAAGAGAATTACTACAATAACCCTGTTTTCTAGTGTAAACCAGGTTACAAAATTGCCATTGTATTAACTCAGATTCTGAAGAGAAGTGGGGGTATCTGTACTACAGTAACCCTGTTTTCTGTTGTAACCTGGTTACAAAATTGCCATCCGTGGAAACTTCTGATTTCTTACCATATATGCAAATAATCATTTGCTATTAAAATAAATGAATAAGAGTCCCTCCCCAATGTCAGGTATTAATCAGCAGTCAGACTTTTATCAATCATCAATAAATACACTCATTTAAATTGTCAAATTTTACTTATGTCATGGCTTTTTAGTACTAAATGATATCTCTTGATTTGGAATTATATATACCCCTGTGGTACATTTATATGTATTTTTCAGAAGAAAACATGGCTTCGGCCCAACGAAAGCGGACAATACGATGTGGTTGGCTGAAGAAGCAAGGAGGAATGGTGAGAACATGGCACAGACGATGGTTCTGTCTGAACAATGACTTCCTGTTTTATTTTGCCAAAGAGGATGACTCACGTCCATTGGGATGCATATTTCTCCCAGGAAACAGAGTGTCTGAGGTTCCTTTTAACCCCGATGAACCCGAGAAATGTTTATTTGAGATCAGTGCAGGTATGAGACATGTATTTATTTTATGCATTCCTTTATGTACTGAAATTTGTAGTGTAAAAAATAGTTATTGATTGACAATTGTTCGACAAGCTACAGTATCGTTGACACTTAAAATTTTTCTTTTTTCACATTTATATATTCATCCCTTACTGATGTTTACATTTATTGCTCATATTGATACCTAAAGTGTAAAAACACAAATGCATGTATATGATTATCATCATTCATTTCAGAAATATATAGATATTGAACTTGATACATATAGTTTCATATTTGAAGTTATTTATAGATGGAAACAAGCAACATTTTCCTTTTTCCAGTATTCATTTTTATAAACGTTTTTGTACAATTACAAGCATCTATATTATATATATACGTGTATCTGTGTGTGTGTACCATTTGGAATTGTTTATTCTTATTACCAGACGTGTCTTTAATGGATGACCCAGGTGAAGTAATCACACTTCAGTATAATCTGCTTGGATCTGTCTATTTTTTCCTCAGACTTTATTCTTTTCAACTTCATGTTTTACTTCCATATATTCTTGATCAGAATACATTGTATAATTATTTAGTTTGGAGAAACAAGTAGAAAAAATGCAACATCACACACTGTGGACTCTTCAGTTTTCACAGAATACCAGTTTTCATTGTTTTCATTCTTGTGCCAGACCATGAAATCAAGTGATCATTGAAGTACAGATTTTGATCAGAAACTAAGAACTTAGAGTATCTCTCCACAAAATTACATATTTTAAAATGATACAATGTTTTTGACAAATCCATAAAATTTGTTGTAATATGTTGTGTTTTAATAAAAACTTACAATTTGCTAATGCTGATTGTAAGCATTAAAATTTAGCATCATAAAATATTTCCAGTATGCTTCATTTACTGAAACTAGATTCAAGACAGTGATAAAAAAGAATTTTAATTTAACAAGATATTTTTTATACACAAAGTCATTATGTTCAAAATGTGAAGTCTGGGTTTGTCATACATTATAGATTACAAAGTGTTTACATAACAGTATTTTACACTTTATCAGGTGACTATAGTATTGTGTCTTCAATCAAGGATGATTGGAATAGACATATACATGTGCTGACAAAAAAATTGGATCCAAATTATGCCTTGCAGGAGCTTTAAAATGTTGCTCTTGTGCTTTCTCTACAAACACTTAATATTTCAGTACATGTAAAATGAGTGTGATTATTTACACTCAGGCAGTTATTAAGTAAATTACATGCTAGAAAGGCAGGAAGATGAGTCTTTGGTGCCTACTAAGCTTAATTTGACTCTGCAGAATATTCTTCCTATTCAACAAAAAATGTTTCACTTGCTTGCTAAGATCACTTCATTTAACAGATATACTTCATTTATAAATATGCCTGCATGAACTAACATTGTGAGAACAAAACTATCAGCTTTGATGCTAAATAAACAAAATACATAAATTCATCAAAATGGTTGCATCATGTTTTGTAATGTACATCTATGTGTTGTGTATTGTGTTTCATTAAGGTGTAAAGGAAACACCATGAGACATTGAGACTTCACCAACACCTTTAGTATAGACCAGATTATGTGCATATCGTGTACACCATTTTTAACATACATGTTTGTGACACATTAATGTGAATTGAATTATTTTATAATACATGTTGTAGCATCTATAAGAACACTTCTGCATGTAGAGTCATCGTGTTGGATTTTAAGTTTGCTAGTAATTGCTTACAAGATATTTTAGGCTCTTGAAATGTAGATCTCTGGTATTTACACTCTACATGTAGTGATGTTATAAGCACCCATTTATGTGTGTTGAGAATTTTCCATGCAATTTTAGGGAAAGGGCAAGCAAAGATAACTCCTAACCATGAAACATACATCTTGTGGGCGGCAAATGATGAAGAACGACAAAAATGGATCAAAGACATGAGAAAGGTCATGTACTCTTCATTTGGAGGAGGTAAGTTCAATACATGTACTTTTGACCTATGACCTCATGCCTAGTATGAACTGTAAACTTATGTAGATGTGTGGTTTAATGCTACAATAGTCTTACATAATCCTCATTTGGAGGAAGTAAGTTCTATTACAAAGCTAAGAAAAGATACCTTTAGCCTTATTAGTGGCCTCTTACAACAAGGGCAAACTTGTTCCACACAAACTATGTACAGGCGACTTTCAAAAACTTGAAGCCTACAGGACCACAATAAACCTTTGACAAATTGAGTCTGAAAATTGGCACTTTGATGAACCAGTTTTAACTGGATATAATGTGTGAAGGTAGTAAAACTCATAATTTTGTTTTCCCAGGTAATCCATTTAATTTTAAAACTTTATTTCATCTGAAATATATTTTGACATTTTTCTGACCCCTACATTTAAACATGTCAACATGTGATAAAAGTATGTTAACATGCAAGATGACTAAGTGGACATGCCAGGTACCAATCTTTTAGAGAATCTGATTTTAATATTGCTAAATATACTTACTAACGCCAGTATCTGTCATCATACAGGCAATCTTTTAGAGAATCAGATTTTAATATTGTTAAATATACCTACTAACGCCAGTATCTGTCATCATACATGCAATCTTTTAGAGAATCTGATTTTAATATTGCTAAATATACTTACTAACGCCAGTATCTGTCATCATACATGCAATCTTTTAGAGAATCTGATTTTGATATTGCTAAATATACCTACTAACGCCAGTATCTGTCATTACACATGCAATCTTTTACAGAATCTGATTTTAATATTGTTAAATATACCTACTAACGCCAGTATCTGTCATTATACATGCAATCTTTTAGAGAATCTGATTTTGATATTGCTAAATATACCTACTAACGCCAGTATCTGTCATTATACATAAACATGGTACAGGGTCTGAGGTGTAGCACCTGACGACGACCTCAAAATTCTTACTACAACACACTTCAACTTCACTATGTTGGTGCATTTGGGAGGTGTTGGAGGGTGAGGCTGGATCGCAATCTTTTTAGAGAATCTGATTTTAATATTGTTAAATATACCTACTAACGCCAGTATCTGTCATCATACATGCAATCTTTTAGAGAATCTGATTTTAATATTGTTAAATATACCTACTAACGCCAGTATCTGTCATCATACATGCAATCTTTTAGAGAATCTGATTTTAATATTGTTAAATATACCTACTAACGCCAGTATCTGTCATTATACAGGCAATCTTTTAGAGAATCTGATTTTAATATTGCTAAATATACTTACTAACGCCAGTATCTGTCATTATACATGCAATCTTTTAGAGAATCTGATTTTAATATTGTTAAATATACCTACTAACGCCAGTATCTGTCATTACACATGCAATCTTTTAGAGAATCTGATTTTAATATTGTTAAATATACTTACTAACGCCAGTATCTGTCATTATACATGCAAGATTCAAAACATAATTAAGTTGACATGCAACTTGCATTTATTTATGTCAACACGCCATGTAATTAGTCATGTACTTATTGAAAATAAAAAAATTGTTGATTAAGCTAGTGAAAGTCATTGCTATGAAGTATTGTTACTTTTCACTTCCATCATAGCTTTATAGTAAACCAAGGGGATTTTCTGAAATAGTTTGAAAATTAGTTTAATCCCATGAATTAAAACCTAAACCAGTTTATATATAACAAAATCACACTATCAGCCATACTAAAAGTTTTCAGTGTGAATATGTGGGGTAAGGAGAATAGAAATTGTTTACTATTGTATGTCTTTGTCCCTAGGGGGTTAAGGAGATTAATCAAAAAATGATGCAATGTTAAAAAAAAATTCTTCCTTACTCCCAGATGTCCAGCAGACAAACTTTGTGCATAGTTATGAGCCAAAATGTGAAAATCATGGTTCTTCTGCCAAGTGTCTTGATAGGATGGGGTTCTATGGCTCATATAGTTTACATACTTTATGTCTTTTGGAATCTTCTTGACTTTTGGACATAAAAAGACTAAGCATAGTTTATGGTAATAATGAATAGACTTGTCTTTACATCAGCTAAGTGTCTGATTCGCTTACTCTCATCGGACACTTGGCTTGCGAAGATGTTGTCTTTACTGAAATTGTGATTCTTGGAATCATGACCCATGGAATTTAATGCTAGAGTATGATTTATAATGCTCATATAGCCGAAATGCATTCAATGTTTAAAGATCTTCTTCTAGTTCTGAAAATCTAGCATATAAAATGAGTGAAACTTATGTTGAGCTTGGACATCTTTCTTCATGGTCCATGGGTTGTGTTTCATAAATTTATGACTCCCATTGGAGGGATAGTAGAAGTTCATACTTGACACAGAAATTGATGACCAAATAGTGTGTTTTTACCTGGATGGTCAATAGGTCAAGGTCACTGGTAAAAATGTTAGAAATATTTGTTGTAGATCTAATGGATAGAGGAAGCTCATACTTGAGAAAGAGGTTGTTTATTACCAAACAATTTAATGTGACCTTGATCCATGGTCAGTTAGACAAATCAAAGTTATCAATAAAATAAGAAATATTTCTGTAGGACATAATGTCAATGAAAGTCCAACAAAAACCTGACAACATCCAGTTTTCAGGGTTTGTAAGATGCATTCATTGCACCATTGGAAAACTTTAATTGTGTGAGACTCATGTGACCAATCAAGGCCCATGCACCTCTTGTTTAGTTTTCAACAGACTTTGCTTGATTTGAAAGTATTGCTAAGAGGAAGTCTTTCTGCAGTATTGTGATTGAAAGTTGATGAGATTAGTAAAGATCATTTTCAGTTACATGCACTACTTCATTTTTTTTTCTTTCTGTCAGCTATATTTGGACAAAGTTTAGAAGAAACGATGGCCTATGAACACAAACTCAATAGGAAAATGCCTTATATCATGGAGCAGTGTGTCAATTTCTTGACAGAGAATGGACTAGATGTAGAAGGCATTTTTAGGTTTGTAGTCTACAAACAAATACAATAAAACCTGCTTATTGCTAAGATGGTACATGCTATTATAATGCATGTACTTATGTAATTTTGTGCTTTTAACTATATTTTTAAAATGCAAAACTATAGCTAAAAGTTCCTTGATGTTTTATATTGAAATTATACATTTATATGTATGTAGAATATTAGTTTCATTTAATGTAAGAGAAAAAAGTTGTTTCTAACTTTTGTTTCATACACTCACAAAACCCTCAATCATCACCTCTAGTGCTATGTAGAACCCTTAATCATTGCCTCTAGTGCTAGGTAGAACCCTTATTCATTGCCTCTAGTGCTAGGTAGAACCCTTAATCATTGCCTCTAATGCTAGGTAGAACCCTTAATCATTGCCTCTAATGCTAGGTAGAACCCTTAATCATTGCCTCTAGTGCTATGGGATGTTTATATGTTATGATTTCACCATCAGTCAAAGTTGACAATTGGTAGTAGTGTTGAAAAATTGAAAAAATTTCATAATCGATAATCGGTCATAATCGGAAGAACTGTTTCAATCAATGATCGATATAATCGGTATTTACATGTAGTTAATAAATATTTATTATTTTGGGGGTTATTTCTATTTAGTTTTATGGATATGTGCAGCATACACACTAGCTGGTGTCACTGAATTCCCACTTTTCAATGTGGAGTCCACTCTGACCCTCCCCCGCACATGTCTCGATATAAAAGCGGGATTAACAGTCATATGAATCTTGGATTAGATATTTTAAAAATTAGTGTACAGGCAACAATCGATTATAAAAATTAGAATTGATAATCAGAATTGAAGAGCCAAAAATGATCGACAATCAATTGTCGGTGATAATCGTTTAATCACTAATCGTCTTACCTATTTAGTGTAGTAATACATCATGTTGAATTGCTATTTATCAGTGTAATAGACAACTTGATATTTCGTTGTGACTCGTCATCTTGAAAAGTTTTTCAACAAAACAGCTTTCATATTTTATACAAAGGTAGTTGATCATTAAAAAAAGATGCCTACATATTGTTTTATCATGAGGTCAAAGGTGAAGATCACAACAGGCCATTCCACGAAGTTTACTATGCTTATAACTTTTATATTTCATACAAAACTAGTTGATCCTGCATTTGAACTTGGAATTGCAGTTTTGGAAAAAGAACATAGTCACTCCTCTTTTGGCATTACAAACCTTGAATTTTATGTCATTAGCACTAGTTCAAAAATGTATTCAGGTCACCTTGTCTGGAAGTTGAAGTGAGCTTTTCTGATCAAAGTTTGTCCATGATCCGTCTGTAAAATTTCACATTTTCAACTTTTTCTCAAGATAAACCAATTTCAACCAAACTTGGCACAAAGCAAAATGGTACAAGACATTCAAGTTTACCAGTATTCAAATGAAGGGATAGGATTAAGAAATAGTGAAAACATGATGGGTATTTGATTTTGTTTCTAAAAGAATAACTGTACTGGAGTGAAAAAAAACTTGCATGACAGCTTCTTTTTAGAAATGTATAAGGAAGGTTTAAGTTTGTTTTAAAAATCATGATCCCATGGGCTAGAGAGGCCTCAACAGGGGTTTAAACAGAACAATTACAAAGGTACAGTTTTCAAATCAATTTGCAAGCAGTCAAGAATAAAGTTTTTTCACATCATGATCCCAGGGTTCAGGGTGGACCACAAATGGGGGTTAAATGGGAATACCAGGGGATACAATTTGTCACATTGTTGTGCAAGCATTTCCATGTGTTGTACACACTGGGACCAAGCCTACAAATTGATATTCAATATTTTTATGGAGAGAATGCAACTGCTCAGGTGAGCGACCTAGCTCATGGGTTTCTTGTTAAGCTGTTAGATTTAGTCAGTCTGATTTAGATAGACCATTCAGCAATTGCATTACATGTACTGATGCAGTGTATTGTATTTCAGATTACCTGGTCGGAATTTGCTGATAAAGGAACTAAAAGAACGATTTGACTCTGCAGAACGTGTTGTTTTTGATATTGAGGAGGTAGATGTACATACTGTAGCCTCCTTGTTAAAACTCTATCTCAGAGAACTACCTCAGTCAGTGATACCAGCAGAGTACTACCAGAAGTTTATGAACATTGCCCTCAGATTTCAGGGGGCACAGGCACCTGAAGATAAGCAGAAAGCCATTGTTGATTTACAACTCTCCATAACTGAGATCCCTTCAGATAATTTTAATGTTTTGTCCTTCTTATGTAAATTTTTGGCTCTTGTCGGCAGAAATTCAGACGTCAACAAGATGACTGTACTGAATATTGCTACAGTGTTTGGACCAAATATCATTCGAAATGTCTCTGAAGCAGACAGTGCAGAGTTGCTCATGGCAACAGCTGATATTACCCAACAGCTAGTCTTTATGATGATTGAGTACGAAAAAGAAGTGTTTGTGGAAAAACAGTTAGAAGCTGTACCAATTGGCAACCTATTGGACCTAGAGACCGAGGACAGCACTATTGCTCTCAAGCCAACTTCGCTCAATCTCATGGACTGCATCACTAGGGAATTATATGGTACAAATGTCTCAACAAATGTTGAGAATTTTCAAAACCTGGATTTTAATCAGTTATCTTTGGATCGTGAATCTATTTCCCCTGGTGTAGAGGAAAAGCCTGTTCCTCCTGTGAGGAGGAAGAGAGTCAGCAACAGACATGGCAACAACAGAAGGGTGGTGATGTCCCAGGTTACAGATGAACTAGAAACCCATTTTCCAGTCGACCAAGAATCAGAACCTGTGATTCCAGAGTCAAAATCTACAGAGTCAGAGTTACCTAATGGCCAGTCAGGGGAGGAAATCCCTGAACAAGAGGAGGATGTTAACACCAAGTGTCATCGTTTAGAAAGGGAAAATAAGTATCTGCAGGAGACTAGTGTGAAGCAGGGAGTGAAGATAAATGAAATGCAAATGAAAATAACAAGACTTGAAAGGTACATCAAGGAACTGACAACAAGTAACTCAGTTATTGTACAAAGATATGAGACCAGAATTTCTACCATGGACAATGCCCATAGAACTTCTGTGAAAACACTCCAAGACAAATTGGCTGCCGAGAAGAAATCCACAGATGAAGCAGTCAAGCGTGTCATGATTTTGCAGTCTCAGCTTCAGCATTATAACTTGAAGTTTGGTGAACTACCCGATTAATTTTCGGAAAGTGAACCATTGAGTTGGGGTGGAATTACAGTTAACAAAACTTTGTAGTGTAGCCAGTGAATTACTGTACAGTGTTTGCATAGAAAACAAAAAAGTGAATGTTATGTAGCCCCTAACTACATGCAAATCTGCTTTATGATGGAACTCCATCACCAATATCTATATTTTAGATTAAAGTAACAGTTGTTGGGCCTAACATTGTACTAAATTTTGCTTGGGTTGACATTTGCATTTTTTCTTTAAAAATCTTGCAAATCTATGGTGTGGAACTTTATACCTGGCATATATAAGGTTCTTTATTTACTATTTTCCTTCTGTGATGAATCAGTTTATGACAAAATAAAATTTATTTTATTTTTTTCTAGAAATTTTAAGAATATGCCCCTCTGTATAGCCTATTTTTACTGTCTCCTGCTCTGTAGTGTATCTGAGAATGGCATTACAACATTACAAACATACTTTGACCATTACTTTATCTCCTGTTTATAAACAGGATGGTGCACACTATTAGTACATGTATTTCTTTGTTCATACTATCAGTAGTATTTGTAATCACAAATGAAAGTAGGTCCATATAATATCCATGATGTTCACAAATCAAAGTCCAGATATTGTTCTATGTAATATATGCAATCATGATATAATTTTCTGTGTCATTGATGACCCTGCAAATGAGATTACGTATCCCAGTACATGTGTACTGGATATCAAATCTCCACATGTAACCAACCTTTTTCTTATCATGCTAAATTTTTGTTTGTATTCTGTTTTACAAGTTCTTATTTCACACAAAATTTTAAATATCTGAGCCACCAGAACACTCGAGAAATCACTCATGATATGTATACCAATTACGGTACACAACTTACTAACTATGTAAAATTTTATACTAGTAAACAGAAATAATTAACATGTACTAATATTGCAATATATATTTATTTATTGTAAAACTCTTTCTGCTCCAGTTTATGTACTATACATGTTTATTGAAGGACTTCTCAGCAATTTATAAATTGAAGTTTCTTCAAGGAATCACTTTCTTTTCTCTTACGTTTTGCTCATAATACTCCTTATAGAACAAATATACTTTTGTTTACTTTTCTGACAATAGCAATATCAACTGCAATATCCTTGCCATTGTAGCAAGACAAGATATTTAAGTACAACATTCATCAAGTATATGTTGTTATATTATCAATCTAATCTACTGTAAGTGCCAATTCAAGTCACTTGATTTACTCCAGTGACACATTGTGACCTGTTCCTGTTTGTTGTGCAGTGTGTGTCATCCATCATCTTTGAACATTTTTTTTTTTTGGAAACTTCTCAACCAATTTAAATTTGTAGTATCTATGGATGTAGTAGAACAAAAATTGTTACTCTCAAGGTTCATGCCCCCTGAGGATCGAGGCCGATACATGTACTTCCAATAGTAGTGTTGTGCATGTTTATCTTTAAAGATCTTCCATATTCCACACATCTAGAAAGCAGACCGAGTGCATAAATACAATCACAAGGGCTAAGCCAGTTTGGACCCGCACTCTGTGATACTATATATATATTTATGGTATCACAAAGTTCGGGCCCAAACGGGCTTAACCCCTGTGAATACAATGAACAAGGAAGTCTCTACCGAAACCATGAAATTAATAGCCCCTGGATGAGAAGTTCAAACCTTAAAGTAGGGCTAGAAATTAGTCACATTGTAAAATTGCATTTTAATAAAATCTTCTCCATTTCTGAACATGTAACATATTCAAACTTGGATTCTTAAACATGTAACATTCAAACTAGGTGTGTATAGTGATAATTAGCAGAAACAAAACACCAAAATTGTGAAATTCTTGATCCCCTGAGGGGATTCAGGCTATAAGGTGGTAAATAAATTAGTCATATAATGAAAATGCATTTTTTTAAATATTTAAATTAAAAGTATTTTACTGGTGAATATGAAGCAAACTAGATGAATAGTTTTCATGAGCAAAAAGGATTTGACAAGAACAGAAATTCATGGTACAAGTGTCAGGAGTTTGGCCCCTTGGGTTGGGTTGGGTTACGGTATATTGGTCACTTCTTGTAAATGCATTTAAAATCTTTACAAGAAATCTTATTTACTCCTAGACATGCAGCATTCAGAGTGGGTGTGTAATAACTAAGTGTATTTCTCCTGTGTATGTGGTAAATCTTAAAGTTTCTTAATATTAATGTTATGAAGTGATTTAGAATGATTATCAATCAAAGCGAACACAACAAGCTTATTCAGTTATCTTGGGGATGGGATGAAAAATGAGATGGGGTCACAACATGCAATTTAGAATTGTTGGAAATTTTTATGGGAAAAAGAATACTGATATTTCAAAGAATATCGCCTTTGACTGAAATGAAAATGTGGTCCTGTAGTTGCTAGATGAAAGGCCCTCTTAGTGCTTGTACCAAGAGCAACGTACTTATATAAGTTGAGTTTCTTGTGGTATGGTACTCAGGTAACCGTTTAGGCCCATGAACCTGTTACATGTAACAGGTGCTAAGGTCGTGTTATGTATATGCTACAGAAGCATACTAGCACTAGAACAATTTATCTACTTTTCTGTTCAACTGATTTTTCTCCACTCTGTTGATTCTTCAAGTTTAAACTTTTTCACAATCACAATCAATTTTTGTGCTCAAGACTTTGGTTTTCATAAGCTAATGTGATGTTGATTTACTTGTGACTTTTTGTCTGTGCAATTGTCTTTGCAATTTTTCTTTGGCTGTTACATTATTTGACTTTGGTGCTGATACTTATTAACATTATTTCTTTTCTTGTTATCAAAACGATTTTGATTAAAGTCGATAAAATATGAGAATACCATACATTTTGATTTTCTGAGGGCCAAGTATTCCAGCCAGCTAGAGGTTAAGTGGCAACACTCTTATTCTGTGTTATCAAGTACATATAATGTGTTGTTTTTATTTCACTTGAGCTTTGCTCAAGTGAGGTTTTCTTATCACTTTTTGTACGTTGTCCGTCCATAAACTTTTAACATTTTCAACTTCTTTTCCAGAACCAGAGAGCTAGTTTCAGCCAAACTTGCCACAAAGCATTCTTCATAAAGAGGATTCAAGTTTGTTCAAATGAAGTGTCATGCCCTTTTTGTCGCCCACCGCGACACGGAAGGCAATATAGAAATACCGGTGTTTGTACGTCTGTCCGTCACACTTGACACAATTCCTCGGAAACCGCTTAACCGATTTTGTAGGATTGTTTGTCACCATATTGTGCAGCCATTTTGATTTGACAAATTTTACAGGAGTTATGGGACTTTATCAAATTTGTACATAACACCTTGTGGATGCATCTCCTTGGAAACCGCTCAACGGATTTTGTTCAAATTTTGTAGGATTGTTAGTCATCATGTATAGTCATATTGCGAAGCAATTTGATTCGACAAAGAGCAAGGTACATGAAGGCCCAAATTTCGCCACAAAATTAGGATAAATTTAAAATGTGGTTTCACTTGGTTTAATCATTATGATTATGCACTAGGGCATTGTCCCTGATGATACATGTGGAAATTAGTGACGTAATATGTTCTGTGACGTCATTTTCCTTATCTCAGATTGACATGATTTACCGAAATCGCGGAAATTAGCCGTTTTTTATGCCTTTGAAACCATTTTTAAGATCGAGCACATGCAACAACCACAAAGATGTTTTGTGTACAAATTATTCATGTTGAAAGTCAGTAATGAGCAAAATTTCGACTTGGTTGATAAATGAGCAGACTATCCCGCGTTCATCTGTAATACAAATTTCAACGTTGATGGTGTTCATATATACAAGTTTAATGAATAAATAATATGCATATGTACAGCATATTAAATTTTATAAGACTCTACGTAGTTTGCATTGAAGAAGATAGTGTGTAATCAGAGAATTGGAATCTTCGACACATATATTTCCGATTCCAATTTTACTCGTTTTATGTTTGATATAGATACGCAATGATATCAACGCAATTAATGTAACACATGGCAAAGTTAAATAACATATTCTTTTTTATCATAGATAGTTTCTGATATGAATTATCCCTCTAAATTGGTGTGCATACATTGTGCCGGCTACAATGTGTATCCAATACATGTCTAAATATGCCTTGCCAGTCATAATATTCTAACGTACATGTAGGCTAATTATAACTTATTGGGTATGTTGCATATGTAATTTCAAATGCTATTGTAATATTGTATGTCAGACACATCTAATGATTGTCCATCTGAATAAAAAAAACACTCATATGGAGTGCCAAATTAACATAAACTCAAATAATTGACTACAGAAGATATCTTCAATTATTTGAAGATATCAATTCATTTGATGCGCGCAACAATTGAATTAAAGATCTCTTCAAATAATTAATGATATCTTCAATTCTGAATTATTGCGCGCATTAATTCAATTGATGATAGCATTAATTCTTCAGCTGAATTGATGCGCGCTTTAATTGAATTAATGATCTCTTCAAATGAATTAATGATATCAACAATTGAATTGATGCGCGCTACATTTCAATTGAAGAGAGCAATAATTGATATAATGCGCACATTAAATCAATTGATGAGAGCAATAATTGAATTGATGCGCGCATTAATTAATTTGATGAGAACAATAATTGATTTAATGCGCGCAATATATCTTTAATTCATTTGAAGAGAGCAATAATTCTTTTAGAGAGAGCAACTATATAATTAAAGATATCTTCAATTCAACATATCCACAATTGAATTAATGATATCTTGAATTGAATTGTTGCTCTCTCTAAAAGAATTGATGCGCGCATTAATTCCTTGTGCAAAAGCATTGTTAATGATTTAAAGATATCTTCAATTTAATTAAAGAGATCATCAAATTATTTACACCGAGCTCTAAATTAATTATTGCGAGCAATAATTCTACTAGATTGATGTTCTCATCAATTGAATTGAAGAGAGCAATAATAGATTTGATGAGCGCATTAATTCAATTATTGCTCTCTTCAATTCAGTTGATGTGCGCATTAATTCAATTGATGAGAGCAATAATTGAATTGAAGCGCGCATTAATTAATTTGATGAGAGCAATAATTGATTTAATGCGCGCATTAATTCAATTAAAGAGACTAATAATTGAATTGATGATATCTTCAAATAGTTTATGTTAATTTGGTGCTCCATACACTCATGATACATAATATGTATGTTATTAAGTAAGAATTTTATTATGGCTTTGGCCTGGCTTTTTAAAAAAAAAATGCACGTCTGCAACCGAATGCAATCTTTGTTTATAAAATAAAAAGTTTAATAATATTGAAAATGAAAGCGCGATAGCTTAATCGGTACCTTTACATCAGGACATGATCTAGTGCGAGAGTTCGAATGCAAAATTCGGTTATATTTTCCCCGTAAAAATTGAATTAGTAGCAAGTCAAACATACAGGCTTTAAATATATACACTTGAAAATCAATTCATTACAATATATTTTTCATAATTTACATGCTGCAGTGCCTGTAGTTTTATGACATGCATGTTTCCTATCAAAACAATTCCAACTTCATCGATCTGTCGTTTATATTACAAAGTTGTCGAACTCATTTAGGAGAGGTTGCTTCATGATATATGGTAATGAAATATTCGCATCTACCCATCGTCGGAAACCCACGGTTGATTACGCTTCGTTCCTCTCCCACGGTTGATTACGCTTCGTTCCTCTCTCCATCATGATGGAGAGAGGAACGAAGCGTAATCAACCGTGGGTTTCCGACGATGGAGAGAGGAACGAAGCGTAATCAACCGTGGGTTTCCGACGATGGCATCTACCCTGCTATAAGAGTGAATGTTGGTAGTTGATAGATGAACGATGTAATATCTAGATAATTATTACTCATTTGTAAGGTAAAAGATAAAGTATACGCTTGTATTGTGTGTTCCAGAAGGACAAAACCCGGTGAACCCCGATCATTACATGTAAAAAAAAAAAAATTTAAAAAAATAGATTAAAAAAAAACATTTCTTAAGAAAACATTTTTAGTAGAAACTAACGACTCTGACTGCATTTGCATTCAATGTCAACAGATCTACAACTCTAATCGTTTCATGCTTAAATTTTCGCAAGCATTCAGTACTACCATAAGGGGGGGGATCAAAATTCGCATGTAAAATTTATGGAAAAACTACATTCTCAAAACAAAAGAATGTGTGGGCCAAATTCCCCTGTTGCTACGTCGCTGTAATAATTATTTGTTTATAGATTCACCTTACATTGGTTACTATTTTCATCATTGAATCGTGGAACTGGTGTTGAAGTATTAGAACGCGATTTTCACACATTTAAGGAGAACTTTCTTTCCTGCATTTACACTCTAACCATCCCACTCACCGTCGGTCACTTAGCATTTAGTGGCATGTGCACAAAACATCGCTTAATGACTATATCCGAATCATGCGCGGATCTAGAGTGGAGGTCCGGACACCCCCTCCCCTCTGGAATTAAAGTTGCATGTAATTTGTGCGCAAAGTAATGAGGACTAAACCAGAGCACAATATTATCATTTGTATAAAACTGGACCGATTGTTTGATATCCTTTTCCCAATTTACATAATTCTTTCTTCTTCTTAATCCACTTCGTCCCATGGGGGACATAGGGCAACCACAGTAGCTTTCCACTTTTTTCTGTCTTGGGCTATTCTTTTGGTCTCTCTCCATGTTTTATTGATGGCCTGTAGCTCTGCATTGATCCCTCTACGCCATGTGTTTTTCGGTCTGCCTCTCTTACGTTTGCCTTGTGGATTCCATTCTAGAGCTTGTTTAGTTATGTTGGTGTTAGGTTAAGGTGTGTCCAATCCACTTCCATCTTCTTGTTCTAATTGTTATCTCAATTGGTTCTTGTTTGGTTCTTTTCCACAGTTCTTTGTTACTAATCATATCTGGCCATCTCGCACCAAGGATGTTTCTTAGACAGCGGTTTAAGAAGACTTAGGGTGTCTTGATGGATGCTGATGTTTCTCTCCAAGTTTCGGACCCATAGAGAAGGAGAGATTTGACATTAGAGTTGAAAAGCCTTAGTTTGGTACTAGTTCTGAAGGTGGTGCTTCTCCAGACTGGTTTTAACATGGCAAAGGCTGTTGAGCTTTCCTTTTCCGAGCTTTTATGTCTTCGTCGGTTCCACCTGTAGTGCTGATGATACTGCCCAGGTATGTGAATTCTTCTATATTTTCTACTTCTTTGTGTCTTATTTGTAGTTTATCTGTCTGAGCAGTGTTTATTTTCATTATCTTTGTCTTTACTGGATTGATTAGAAGGCCTGTTTGTCTTGCTGTTGATTCAAGACTGATGGTCTGTTCTTTTGCGTCTTGAAATCTATGTGATAGCATACATATATAGTCAGCAAAGTCAAGATCTTCCAGGCGGTTTTGCATTGTCCACTGTATACCTTTTGGGTTTTTATATGCTGTTTTAGTTACCCAGTCTATAACCATCAAGAATAGGAGAAGAGACAGCCTTGCCTTACACCAGTAGTGACATCAAACGGATCGGTCAGGTTTCCATCATGAACTATTTGGCAGTTATATCCATCATAAAGCTGTTGAATGATAGAGATGATTTTATGAGGTATGCCATAGTGTTTGAGAATATCCCACAGTACCTGGTGGTCGATACTGTCAAAAGCCTTTTCGAGTCTACAAAGATCATATAAAGAGATGTTTGCCATTCAATTGTCTGTTCTACTATGATTCTTAAGGTTGCTATCTGGTCTACACAGGAACGCTCTTGTCTAAATCCTGCTTGTTCATCTCTAAGCATTTTGTCTAATTTTGCTTTAATTCGATAGAGTATGACATAACATAGGATTTTGCTTGGAATGGATAACAGGGTGATCCCTCTCCAGTTGTTACATGAGGAAAGGTCACCTTTCTTTGGAAGTTTAATAAGGAGTCCTTTTCGCCAATCATCTGGAATTTGTTCTTCCTTCCAGATTCTGTTTATCAGGCGGTGAAGGGCCTCAACTGAAATATAGTCCATGGCTTTAATTGCCTCTGGTGGAATGTTATCAACTCCTCCCATTTTTAAGATGTTTTATTGCTCTATCTATTTCATCTCTGGTAACTTCTTCAATATTTATGTCTTGTGGTTGTCCCTCTTCTATATCAGGTGGATTCGTCGGTGGTGGTCTATTTAGTACTTCCTGAAAATGTTCTTTCCATCTCTTAACGTTTTTATCCTTTACCGGTGTATTGGTAGTGGGTGGTTTACCACTCAGCTGTCTGGTGATGTTATAGAGAGTTTTGATGTCTCCTTTACTACATGCTGTTTCTGCCTCTTGTGCTAGATGTTCTGCATACTTTCTTTTGTCTTTTTTACAATTTTTCTTCACCTCCTGATCTTTTAGGGTGTAGTTCTCCTGTGCTTGACGTGTTTGGTGTCTGGTTGTAGCTCTTACCACTTTCTCTTTAGCTTGCCTTCTTTCCTCTACTCTAGCCCAAGTGTCATCTGACATCCAATGTTTACGTTTGTTTTGGACATAACCTATAGTTTCTTCACATGTTTGTATAATGGCTTTCTTAGTTTTCTCCCATATAGTATTAATATCTTGGTCTTCCTCTTCGATTGGTAAAACAGAGAATCTGTTTTGTAAGGTTATTTGGTAGTTTTGTTTTGTAGAAGGTTAAGGAATTTACATAATTACCGGTGATTAATGTAAACATTCTAACCAAGCAGTATTCTTGGCTTTTTTCAATTTCAATTTCACTAGAAATCTTTGTGGAAATAATGCAAGTTCTTAACAAAGCACAGGAATTTGGATACAGCGCGGTAATAATATATTAATTTTAGCAAAACGTTATTTTGATATTTTGTAGCATTAAAGTTTGAACACTCGATATTTTCTTTGTTTAAACTTCAAATAATTCAAATAGCCGACGTTATAGAAATAAAGTAAAAATATTGAACAATTGTTCGTGTTGTAACCGTACACTACCATTATTTGGAGACGGTAGTGAAATGAAGAATTCAAACATAACTCCGAAATCTCGCTGCATTTAGATAGATGAAGTACGTCAGTCGCGTGTCATTTACTACAAAAGAAAATCGCATATTCCCAGATCCATGGAAATCGTGCAGCATGCAGAAAGTACCCTGAATAGGTGTCTGACAAAAATCAAGTGACGAAGTCCTTGTACACAACGATGGCTTCGAAAAACATGTGCCGGTCATGGTCCCCTTCCGCATTGTAGCAGGGAACAAAAAGTGTATCGAGATTCACTTTAAAACTACAATATCAATCCAATGTTTTCACAGTTATCTGCGCTGAATGGTACTTTTGTGACATCAAGTGTTTTAATTGTAAAAGATGAGTCACGAATGTTGTATATTTCCAATCTTACCCATTAATGTTCCACGGTCTTGGCCCAAAATCAGTGGCCACATTTGTTGTTAGCTCACAGTGGTAAACTCTTTCATCTTGGTATATATTGTAAAGAGCACCGAAGATCTACTCTTAATAAGCATTACTGACAGCAAATTTTGACATAGCACGCGAGGTCAAAAAGTGGAATGGTAATGAGTGTCCACAATACTGTTAATACATTCAATTACTGCCTAGGACTTTTTTACCCCAAAAAACAATAGCATCGTCCTGTCGTAACCTGCCACCAATGCAGCTTGCAAGAAACTGAATTTGTAAACTCTTTATATGGTGTCAACTGTCAAAAACATTTGTGTCGTACATATGAACATGCAGACACAGAATTGTGCAAGTTTGCACACTAGTCCCATTTTGTTGTTAAAGGGACTAGATCATGTTTTTTAGAAAAAAAATATTTCTGATGATAAAGGGGTATGGAAACGATTTGAGCTGAAAATTATCAAAGATTTTATTTTTCCATTTTTATGGTTTAGAATTAAGGTATTTTTAATAGTCAATCAAAATTTGAATATCAATTGAGATACAGCATTCACTATTCCTTGTTATGTAAACAAGGCTCGTGTCATGTTTCTGTTTACATATAGATTACTTAGTAGAAAATAGCATGTTTAAAGCAAAATGAGATGTGCCAAACATTAGAAACTTATTAAATTGTGTTAAGAATGAACTTCGTAAATTGAAAAAAAATCTGCTTTAAACGAAACTTTTACTAGTATATCTAACCTAAACAAAAACATGGCACGAACCTTGTTTACATAACAAAGAACTGTGAGCTCTGTATCTCCTATGTACCTCGACAACTGACATTCAAATTTTTGCTGACCATTTGAAACATCCTAGTTATTAAAGCATTCTAAACATTAAAAATGGAAAAATAACATTTGAAAAATTTCAGCTTAAATTGTGTCCATGCCCCTTTAAACATTACAAATATAACTCATTTAAAGTTGATAACCAAAAATTTGGACCTTCTTATTACAAGGATAAGAACTTTCTGGATTACAGCTGCTTAATCTTGGGATTTTTTTACTTGTATAGTGCTGATATTTAATGAAGTACAATTGCTTATACATAGAAGATATTACTTTTATTCTGCTATAAACATAATACACAAATTACATACATGTATGTATATATATTTCTCTTAAACTCCATAGCACAAACAACATTTATCAAAGCTTGTAAATTAAATGCTCTAATTCAAGCTCTAAATTTCTTTTCTCCAAAATTTCTGCTGAATGTTTTAATAGATTTTACTGCCGAAGAGGTGCCATGCACATACACCCTTCTTTTCATGTTTTAACAAATGTATGGTATGTCAATAAGACACCCATGGACCACAATGCTTACCCGAGTCACCTTGGCCCTTCTGTTTTTCAGAGGAATATTTTAAAAGATCTTTTTCCTCTTTAGTCCCATGATAAATTTTGACCCCAACCCAGTCACATGGGGTTGTGACTTCACACAACATAAATTCAAACAACATGGGGATGCCTCTGAATCAATATGACTAACATGGCCTTGCTGTTCTGGGTTTTTTTAACAAGATTTCCCCTCCCCCTCCTATATTCATATATTATGTAACATGATTTTAGCCCCTCCTAACACCAAGGTTCATGGGAAAAAACTGAATTCAGAAAGTGATTTTTTTCAAATTTGTACTGGAAAATAACTAAAATTTCATGTGTGTTTGTAAAAAAGTACTTTGCACTATAATTGCACTAACTTCCAGTACTTGTGCATACATGCATCTATTTCACTGTGTAGTATGCCTCTTTTTTAGAAAGCTATACCTGTATATCTAATCAGTGATCCGTAATAAGTAAATATTCAAAGATTACATATCTGTACTACCTTAGGATGCTTGCATCAATATGACTGATCATTGACTCTGCTGTTCTTGAGAAGATTTTTCCGATACATATCTATGCGGAACTTTAATCCTTTTTTGTGGCCCCACCCCATCCCTAACAACTTTGAATCTGCATTACCTGAGAATGCTTGCCTATTAACATGACTTTTCATATTCATAACCAACCTGTTCATAAAAAAAAAATATTAAAACTTAGATCCCCTATTGTGGCCCCCCCCCCCCTCCCCCCGACTATGATTTTAATAATTTTGAATCTCCACTCATAAAGGAAGCTTTCACATAAGTTTTGTCTTTTCTAGTCCAGTTGTTCTGGAGAACAAGATTTTCAAATGATGTCACCATATTTTCACTATTTCTTAATTATCTCTCCCTTGAAAAGAGTGTTACCCTTCATTAGAACAATTTTGAATCCCCTTTATCCAAAGATGCTTTAAGGCAAGTTTGGTTGAAATTGGCCCAGTGGTTCTGGAAAAGGAAGTTGAAAATGTGTAAAGTTTACAGACAAACACCAGGTGATCAGAAAAGCTTTTTTGAGCTTTTATAGCTCAGGTGAACTAAAAACAGTGTGTGTATTTCCACACTATCATCAATCATATCTTACCTTATCTAGGGAAGCAAAATACTAATCTAATTCACATACTCCAAAAAATTAGTTCATAATTAAACAACTAGTTTCTTTTTATAAAAATCTTAAACCATCTCAAAGAAAAAGGTCTTTTAAAAATTTCAAAAGCAGACACATTCTAATAGGAAATAAGTCGGCAACATGCAAATAGCAGGTGAACCAACATATACACTCGACAAAGGCAGAATGACAGTTCTCAATGACAAAACTTCATGCAGAAGAAGTGCTTATGTTTTGCACTCAAATAGAAATTGGTTTACAGAAGTACAATCATTTTTTAAAATTAGACATTAAATACCTCAAGACATTTCAAACTGATGTAGCCTATTTAAATGCTAAAGTCCACGTAGGGTTCAACTCATTTTCACCAGATGTTGTGCAATAAAATTATGTGTGCATTCTATGCATACATTTTGGCACCTATCTCCATTTTCCTCAAATTATTTTTTGGAACAAAGCAAATCAATATTAGACAAGTTTCACTAAATTGCTTAACATTTAAAAATGAAATTATGATTTTACATGTATAACCTTTAAAATTTTATTTTGTATCAAAGTCCAGGAGTGAAGGTTCTTGATTTCAATAAAATTACACAGAATATTTTCCAAGATTGCAAGTATCTCTTAATGAACTTTCAAACTGACAAAGTAAATTGGTTAACTTCACAGTTATGCAATGCACAAAAGGTACATGTATGAATAGATTCTGAATATTCCAATATCTTGGTATTATGATTACAATTCAGAAATCTTATGTCTTGTCAAATATGTTAGATTGAGTATATCACAGATTAAAGTCACAGAAAAAATATACACACACATTACATAAAACTGATATCTACATTCGCTATTGCATTGTTTGTGCATTTATAAATAGTAAAAGAAAACAGAAATTTCATCGTGGAGACACAATACTGTAGATTATCACAAGTGCTTAATATCGTGAAATATCAAACTGTGAGGAGTAAACTGTTAATCAAGAGTTTTTCCACGTATTTCAACAATATAATAATAAAAGCAAAGTTTTATTTTGTGAGTGGTAAAATGAAATTACACAGTAATAAATTCCTTGCATATATGTAAGAATCTACAGTATAGGAAATGCTTAACAATACATTGTACTTTGTAAACTGCACCAATTTAACAACAGTGTGGTATGTTCCTACTCAATATTTTTTTTACACTGCCATAATCTGTTTCTAATATCATCCATGGTACACCATTTCATGTTTGAGACAGAGAGTTCTCTATGATATCCTTTGCCTGTTTTCTAGATGTCAGTCATGTCACCCTAATTGGTAGGAACTGTACCATTGCTCTCCTCACTTTTGTTTGTTGTGTACAGTGAGCTCACAAAGCACCCAGCAAGTTCAGCAACCATGGAACGATCAGGAATACTCTGCGAGGTTCCATACATAGCTGCCTGCAAGTCACAGGAAATCCCAATACATTGATTTATGTTTCAAAAACAATTTTTGAACAAATATTTTCAAATACAGTAAATCACAAGAGCATTATTTCAAAATATATTCGCAAGGCTGTTTAAAATCAAGGCAAAAATAGGGTTCTCAAAGCTTACCAAGATTTTAAAGATTTGACTGGATGTCACTTCATGGATATTAATAAATTGTGTACTTTGCTTAGGTTTTCTAATTTTTAAAAATTTGTGGGTGCGTCTCGCTGATAGAATTTACAAGGCAAGATCATAGAAATAAGTCTCATAAAATATAAGCACTGTGAGAAAATACATGCAAAATACAAAAAAATATTTTTAAAACCAACTTCAAATGTCAGTAATATTTTCCATGCATTATTTCTATAATGACACAACACTGACAAACACTAACCATTCCACCAGCCTCAGCATCGGCAGAATTCAGCAACTCCTCCAGACATTCTCTGGCATCCTGGAGGAATTTGTCAGCCACTCCCTCTTTAGTGTGGAGAAGTGTTACACACAGATGTATGCTGGATAATAATATTAAATACGAAATTTAGAGACAATCTACCATCACTGGCATTGTAAATCAAACATATATGATGAAAAATCAAATGACCTTGAGGGAAACTGAAGTGGGTTGAGGTTCCAGCCTCGCTTTGCAATCATATCAGAGAACGTGAAGATGTTGTACTTGAAACCCTCTGCTGGTCCAAAACCAACCACAGACATCAAGGGATCGCCAAAGACATGGAATCCAGGGATCTTCTTCAATCTGTTTTAAAGTAGTACATGTATAATGAAATAGCTAACACATATACTGAACTGAAAATATCACCAATTTGCCATAATAAACAAGAGGCCCATGGGCCACATCGCTCACCTGAGTCACCTTGGTCCATATCAGAAGATTTTCCATATCTATTTGCATGTAAAACCGTAGTCCCTATTATGGCCCCAAACCTACCCCTGGAGGCCATGGTTTTTGCAAACTTGAATCTACACTATGTCAGAAAGCTTTCATGTAAATATGAACTTCTTTGGCCCAATGGTTCTTGAGAAGAAGATTTTTAAAGATTTTCTCTATATATTTGTATGTAAAACTTTGATCCCCTATTGTGGCCCCATCCTACTCCAGGGGGGCATGATTTCAACAAACCTGAATCTGCATTATATCAGAAAGCTTTCATATAAATCTCAGCTTTTCTGGTTTAGTGGTTCTGGGAAGAAGATTTTTAAAGATTTTTCCTATATATTTGTATGTAAAACTTTGACCCCCTATTGTGGCCCCATCCGACCCCCGGGGGGCCATGATCTTAGCAATTTATAATCTGCACTATATCAGGAAGCTTTCATATAAATCTCAGCTTTTCTGGCTCAGTGGTTCTTGAGAAGTTGATTTTAAAAGATTTTTCCTATAAATTTGTATGTAAAACTTTTATGCCCCCCTTGAGGCCCCATTCAATCTCTGGGGTCCATGATTTTAACGAACTTGAATCTGCACTATATCAAAAAAACCAACAACAACAACAACAAAAAAAACAAAAAAACTTTGACCCCCTATTGTGGCCCCATCCGACCCCCGGGGGCCATGATTTTAATAATTTAGAATCTGCATTATATAAGGAAGCTTTCATATAAATCTCAGTTATTCTGGCTCAGTGGTTCTTGAGAAGAAGATTTTTAAAGATTTTCCCTATATATTTGTATGTAAAACTTTGATCCCCTATTGTGGCCCCATCCGACCCCCGGGGGCCATGATTTTAACAATTTAGAATCTGCATTATATAAGGAAGCTTTCATATAAATCTCAGCTTTTCTGGCTCAGTGGTTCTTGAGAAGAAGATTTTTAAAGATTTTCCCTATATATTTGTATGTAAAACTTTGACCCCCTATTGTGGCCCCATCCGACCCCCGGGAGCCATGATTTTAACAATTTAGAATCTGCATTATATAAGGAAGCTTTCATATAAATCTCAGCTTTTCTGGCTCAGTGGTTCTTGAGAAGAAGATTTTTAAAGATTTTCCCTATATATTTGTATGTAAAACTTTGACCCCCTATTGTGGCCCCATCCGACCCCCGGGAGCCATGATTTTAACAATTTAGAATCTGCACTACCTAATAAAGCTTATCTATAAATTTCATCTTTTCTGGCCCAGTGGTTCTTGAGAAGAAGATTTTTTAATGACCCTACCCTATTTTTACCTTTTCTTGATTATCTCCCCTTGGAAGGTGGCCTGGCCCTTTATTTTAACAATTTAGAATTCCCTTTACCTAAGGATGTTTTGTGCGAACTTTGGTTGAAATTGGCCCAGTGGTTGTTGAGAAGAAGTTGAAAATGTGAAAAGTTTACAGACGGACGGACAGACGGACGCCGGAATACGGGTGATCAGAAAAGCTCACTTGAGCTTTCAGCTCAGGTGAGCTAAAAATTGTAATTCCATAGCATATGTTCTGGATATAAGGGAACTTATATTACAAACAATAGGTCCATGGGTCAAATCACTCACTTGAGCAGTGAATTTTTTATCTTTTTCTATTCACTACATCAGAATATTACATATAATTGTCACCCTGTGGTTCATTTCTTAATAATTCTTTATTATCTATCACTAGTATGTAGAACTTTTAACCCCTATTGTGGCCCCCTGAGATCATGCTTTGAACGACTGCATGGTTATGCTTGCCTATTACATTGACAAAATTGCATCACTGTGTTTCTTGTTGAGTAGCTGCAGAACTGTAGCTCTCTGAGAAAACATTAGGACAGATCAGAGTGACCTCTCTCTATATTTTCTCAGAGCACTAGACTTCTGCAGCTACTGGTTGAGAAGATATTTCAATAATTTTCTCTTATACTACTTAAAACCACTAATTTGGTATCACCCTGGTCCCAGAGATTATACTTTAAACATACTTAAATCTTCACTGAATTAGAATGCTTGTATTCTGACAATTGGTACCCTTATGAATATTGTTGAAATGATTTTAATTTTGTTCTATATATTCCTACACAAGAATTCGGCCCATCCTGACACCAGG
Organism: Ostrea edulis; assembly: GCF_947568905.1. Taxonomy (NCBI): domain Eukaryota; kingdom Metazoa; phylum Mollusca; class Bivalvia; order Ostreida; family Ostreidae; genus Ostrea; species Ostrea edulis. Next base: position 4,070,175 of record NC_079167.1, on the reverse strand, counting down.
GGTCATGCTTTTAAGAAACTGGATTCCACACTTGCTAGCATCTTAATTTGACAAACTGTACCCTTGTAGATTTACAGAAGAATTTTCTTATCAAGCATTCTTATGTCAAATTTAAACCCTTGTTGTGGTCCAGTGCTGGCAGTCATAGTTTGAGCAAAGCTTACTTTACACCACATAAGTTAATTTGACAAATTGCAATCTTATGGTACTTGAGAGAAAGATATTCAAAGATTTTTCCAATACATTCCTACATAAAATTTTCAACCCCTATTTAGTCCCTACCAATGTCCCTGGGGTCATGGTTTGAACAAACTTGTTTCTTAATCATATATAGAAGCTGTCATGCAAGTTTTGACTTTTCTGGTTAGTGGGTCTTGAGAAATATCCCTGCCTATTTTCACCATTTCTTAATTATCTTTCCATAAAAGGGGACATGCCTCTGTACTTCAACAAACTTGAATCCCCTTTACTGAAGAACACTATTTGACATTTGGGTTTGGTTCTTGAGAAGAAGATTAGTATGTGAAAATTTTAAGCCAGACAGAAAAACGCAAGACAAAACTTGATCTGAGAAGCTCACTTGAGTCTTCATGAGAAGTCCAGAGGCCTTATCGATCACCTGATTATTAGTTTAAAGCCCCAAAGGCTTTGAAATCTATAATAATTTTCCTCTTCTGCATATCTAAGCTAAATTCCAATATTCAGCAGCAATATTAAACAAGATCTGATCTTAAAACACAAATGCCCCTGAAAGTGTCCATACTGATATAAGACTTTACATAATATAATATCTTATATTGACATTACATGTATATGGACCCGCCCTAGAGTCAGAACTCTGGGGTTGCAAAATTCACAATTCTGGTACATCCCTTTTTGCTTTTCTTAAATATGCATTTACTTTTTAATACAGTATCTGCGAAATTAAAGATGTCTTTCAATCACTATGATAATTTTGGCCCCACTCTGGTATCAAAACCCCTACCCATGGGATCATGAAATTTACAATTTTGGTAGAGGACTATCTGCTTCATTCTTAATATCCATTTAGTTTCAATTTAGTATTAATAGCATCAAAGAAGATAAATATTCAATGTTTTACACAAAATACTACATATGTATATGCAAAGTTTGGCCTTGTCATGGAGTCAGAACCTCTACCAAGAAATTCACAATGTCGGTAGAGGCCATCCTGCTCTACATCACCATGCATTTAGTTTTTCTTACACATGTGCAATTGTAGTGAAAAAGTTTTTGAAAATTGGTCAATTTTTGACGGTTTTTGCCCTACTTTCAAGGCCCCAGGGGTGCAGGAGTCCTGAAATTTACAATTTAAGTCCGCCTTGTCCCAATGATGCTTCACACCAAATTTTGAAAAGAATTGGAATGGAAGTTATCAAGAAGTAAAAAAAATGTTCAATTACTAACAGATGACAATGGATACAGACCAATAGCAAAAGGTCACCCAAGTCACTCAGGTGATCTAAAAAACCAAAAATGCAAATCCTCATATTTATTACAAAATATACTTTTTTATTTAGAAATATGAATTACCCTGCTTTTATATATCTAGTTGTGGAGATAATTTTCCTTGTGGACTCGATATAACTTTTCTCCCCATAGTACATAAGAGTTGCCCAGCAAACAGCTATAATGGCACCTGGTCGACTGCCTGAAATTGAATTTATTTTAGACATCAACAACTCTTTTTAAAGATATAACAAAATCTTCTTCTGTTGCTTCATAAGAACATAACACTTTAAAGCATAACCATTTTTTTGTGTTTACATCACAACTTAAGCTATGCAACTTTTAACTGTTGACATATAACTCTAACTTTTAACTGTTGATATATAACTAACTTTTAACTGTTGACATATAACTAACTTTTAACTGTTGACATAGAACTCTAACTTTTAACTGTTGACATATAACTGACTTTTAACTGTTGATATATAATTCTAACTTTTAACTGTTGATATATAACTAACTTTGAACTGTTGATATATAACTAACTTTTAACTGTTGATATATAACTAACTTTGAACTGTTGATATAAAACTAACTTTTAACTGTTGATATAAAACTAACTTTTAACTGTTGATATATAACTAACTTTGAACTGTTGATATATAACTAACTTTTAACTGTTGATATATAACTAACTTTTAACTGTTGACATATAATTCTAACTTTTAACTGTTGATATATAATTCTAACTTTTAACTGTTGACATATAACTCTAACTTTTAACTGTTGATATATAACTAACTTTTAACTGTTGATATATAATTCTAACTTTTAACTGTTGACATATAACTCTAACTTTTAACTGTTGATATATAATTCTAACTTTTAACTGTTGATATATAACTAATTTTTAACTGTTGACATATAATTCTAACTTTTAACTGTTGATATATAATTCTAACTTTTAACTGTTGACATATAACTCTAACTTTTAACTGTTGACATATAACTCTAACTTTTAACTGTTGATATATAATTCTAACTTTTAACTGTTGACATATAACTCTAACTTTTAACTGTTGATATATAACTAACTTTTAACTGTTGATATATAATTCTAACTCTTAACTGTTGACATATAACTAACTTTTAACTGTTGACATATAACTCTAACTTTTAACTGTTGATATATAACTAACTTTTAACTGTTGATATATAATTCTAACTTTGAACTGTTGATATAAAACTAACTTTTAACTGTTGATATATAATTCTAACTTTTAACTGTTGATATATAACTAACTTTGAACTGTTGATATATAACTAACTTTTAACTGTTGATATATAACTAACTTTTAACTGTTGATATATAATTCTAACTTTTAACATATAATTCTAACTTTTAACTGTTGATATATAATTCTAACTTCTAACTGTTGATATATAACTCTAACTTTTAACTGTTGACATATAACTAACTTTTAACTGTTGATATATAACTCTTAACTTTTAACTGTTGACATATAACTAACTTTTAACTGTTGATATATAACTCTAACTTTTAACTGTTGACATATAACTTTAACTTTTAACTGTTGACATATAACTAACTTTTAACTGTTTATATATAACTCTTAACTTTTAACTGTTGATATATAACTAACTTTTAACTGTTGATATATAACTCTAACTTTTAACTGTTGACATAGAACTCTACTTTTAACTGTTGACATAGAACTTTAACTTTTAACTGTTGATATATAATTCTAACTTTTAACTGTTGACATATAACTCTAACTTTTAACTGTTGATATATAACTAACTTTTAACTGTTGACATATAATTCTAACTTTTAACTGTTGACATATAACTCTAACTTTTAACTGTTGATATATAACTAACTTTTAACTGTTGATATATAATTCTAACTTTTAACTGTTGATATAAAACTCTAACTTTTAACTGTTGACATATAACTCTAACTTTTAACTGTTGATATATAACTGACTTTTAACTGTTGACATATAATTCTAACTTTTAACTGTTGATATATAATTCTAACTTTTAACTGTTGACATATAACTAACTTTTAACTGTTGACATATAACTAACTTTTAACTGTTGACATATAATTCTAACTTTTAACTGTTGATATATAACCAACTTTTAACTGTTGATATATAATTCTAACTTTTAACTGTTGACATATAATTCTAACTTTTAACTGTTGATATATAATTCTAACTTTTAACTGTTGACATATAACTTTAACTTTTAACTGTTGACATATAACTAACTTTTAACTGTTGATATATAACTCTTAACTTTTAACTGTTGACATATAACTAACTTTTAACTGTTGATATATAACTCTAACTTTTAACTGTTGACATATAACTTTAACTTTTAACTGTTGACATAGAACTCTACTTTTAACTGTTGACATAGAACTTTAACTTTTAACTGTTGATATATAACTCTAACTTTTAACTGTTGACATATACCTAACTTTTAACTGTTGATATATAACTCTTAACTTTTAACATATAACTAACTTTTAACTGTTGATATATAACTCTAACTTTTAACTGTTGACATATAACTCTAACTTTTAACTGTTGATATATAACTAACTTTTAACTGTTGATATATAATTCTAACTTTTAACTGTTGATATAAAACTCTAACTTTTAACTGTTGACATATAACTCTAACTTTTAACTGTTGATATATAACTGACTTTTAACTGTTGACATATAATTCTAACTTTTAACTGTTGATATATAATTCTAACTTTTAACTGTTGACATATAACTAACTTTTAACTGTTGACATATAACTAACTTTTAACTGTTGACATATAATTCTAACTTTTAACTGTTGATATATAACCAACTTTTAACTGTTGATATATAATTCTAACTTTTAACTGTTGACATATAATTCTAACTTTTAACTGTTGATATATAATTCTAACTTTTAACTGTTGACATATAACTTTAACTTTTAACTGTTGACATATAACTAACTTTTAACTGTTGATATATAACTCTTAACTTTTAACTGTTGACATATAACTAACTTTTAACTGTTGATATATAACTCTAACTTTTAACTGTTGACATATAACTTTAACTTTTAACTGTTGACATAGAACTCTACTTTTAACTGTTGACATAGAACTTTAACTTTTAACTGTTGATATATAACTCTAACTTTTAACTGTTGACATATACCTAACTTTTAACTGTTGACATATAACTAACTTTTAACTGTTGATATATAACTCTTAACTTTTAACATATAACTAACTTTTAACTGTTGATATATAACTCTAACTTTTAACATATAACTAACTTTTAACTGTTGATATATAACTCTAACTTTTAACTGTTGACATATAACTTTAACTTTTAACTGTTGACATAGAACTCTACTTTTAACTGTTGACATAGAACTCTAACTTTTAACTGACAGAGCTTTGACCTCAACCTGTCAGTTCACTAAAGTTTTTTATTCCTGTATATTCAAAAGTTATGATCGAGGTTGGACTTATGGGAAAAGGTATAATCAAGGTTTAAGTTGTAGACCAAAAATAAACCAATTATATTCACAAGAGGACACTTAACAGGAACTTTCAATCAATGCGGTTATGTACATGTATTTCATTCCTGTTGTATTATGTGAAGTTGCTACAAACAATATCATATTATCTCTTTTTACATCAATAAGGCTTCTGAATTTGAAATTATCAGTGAATATAACTCAAAAGTTAAATTCATATATAGAAGATATGCTGCCAGAAGTCAGTTTTGAGTGAGATTTTTAAAATACTTCCTGTTGACAGGCAGAGGTCATCTGTTTTCACCATAATAACAGGCAAAACACTGTTAATTTGTTTACCTCCAACAGAAGCTGTAGCGTATATACCACCAGGCCAGTCAGGCTGAACAAAGAACTGCATCCTCCTATAATCATCATTTCTGTACAAAACCACTGAGGAACCTTTTGGAGCAAAGGCATACTGGAAAAAAGTAACAAGGATTACAATAACAAAAGTTCAAATCTTCTAAACTTCAGAATAAATCTTAAAATATAGCAAAGTACAGCTGGACTTTCTCAAACATTCAAAGAAATTTTGTATAATGAACATTGGTTCCATGAATTATTACATTCATTTATTTACTATATGAAAAGACTCAGGGTGTTATGGAGTATGTTTTAACCCTCAATCCCTCTAATCAGCAATGATTATAAAAAAGCATAAACTGACCCAAACCAGGTTATACTTGTATAATATGCTCCAGAATTAAAGTCATTCCTTAAAATTTAATGCAAAAGACAAAGGTACTTTTGTTTATCAAAATGCATAAAAATTTTGAAAAATTCAAGTCATTGAGCCACGCAATGATTCACTTAGCAACCAAGACATAGTGTCTAGTTGTGAGGACAGCCATCTTAGTTCTACGGGGCCTATTTATCAAAATATTGTAAACATAATTAGGCCTATTGAAGGTGAAGTTTGATGTTTAGGACCACTCAAAATAAGTCTTTTGATATCAGAAAATGCAATAATTTGCGGCGTTTAATTCTATGAAAATTTCTATTACATGAAAACTTACCATTGCATGCAACATCGTCACTAATAGTAAATCCGATACAAGAAAATGTGTATAAGCAAGTGACAAATCCCGATCCACATGTAACTGATGTCATCTGACATGTGACATGATTTTTTTGGTTGTTTTTTTTTTTTGCTTTGTTGAAAGGCAGATCAAACAATGAAGTAATACACACCCCACCCCACCCCACTCCAGTCAGAATTGTATTTCAAAATGAACAGGGCAATGTTTACTTGGTAAATCATTAATTCGAACAAAATATCTTTGTTTTAATCTATTGATTATTCATTCATCATACAGAGAAAGATGTTTTACAACTTACAGTGATTTGCGTACAAGTAGATTTTCTATGTCTTGCTTGACAAGAAAACAATCTGTGTATTAAACCAAAGTATCTTATTGAACACATTGACTTTCTATTCCATAGAAGGCCCAAAACAGTGCTGCGATGTAAATTTAGAGAGAAAAAAATAGTTCCAGCCATTGGTTGTCAAGGGTGTGTGTCCCCATACCAAACCAGGTTATACAAAAATAACCTGCGTTCCTCAGTTTGAATTTGACAAATCAGAGACTAGAATACAATAAGAATTAAAAATCATATATATGTAATCCTCAAAATTTGAATCCGAACAAAACAAGGATGTGAAGAGACCTACGCAATACAATCATGCATGCAGTGTGTGATGGCTTACAGAAGTTTGAACAAATTTCAAATCCCAAAAATGGTTGACACAATAATCAAATTGTTACAACTCCATATTGCTAGTACTATACCTGTCTTCACAATCACCACTGCATATGTATACATGTACACTGCTTTTTTTACTTTCATGCTACCTTGTGTGTGTCTGCAGAGATGCTAGTGACTCCAGGAACACGGAAATCTGCCACAGGAACAGAGTATCCAGCCTTCTCCATGAATGGGTACAGGAAGCCCCCTAAACAACAGTCAACATGGACAGGAATGTTGTACTTCAGTCCCAACTGCAAGCACAGGAAAACAGATATTCTACATATTGACAATTATTTCATCACATTTCCCTAAACATTAACTTGCAGAAGATTCTTTTTATTTAGCATCACTTCCAAATTCCAGTTTCAAAAAGATCTGAAATATAGCGTAACACTCCTTTGACCACTTTTCTTGATCTCGTGTCATTTGAACTGAAACGCAGACATCAAAAATAACTTTCCATTTGTAAACTTATCTGACCAAAAATCCCTACCTCTGATATAGATTGTATGTCATCGATGATACCGTGTGGAAACTGTGGAACTGATCCCATCAACTACAACATATCAAGAAAAGAATTATTATACAAGTACATTTTGAAATGCATGTGTTCCTAAAATTTGTTCATTATATTTCCCCACTGAGGATAGAAGCAAATCAAAAATATACCTTAAAGTACCCTTCAAAAATGTAAAAGTTTGTACCTCGATAATAATGCTATAGGGGTTATTGTCAATGTGTATAAAGAACAAGACACACCATGCAAGTGTTTTTGTTTATTGCTCTTCTCATAGCATTTATGTCCACTCTTCTCGTCTTCTCATCAATTGGAATGTGAGTGATCCTTAAGTGGAAGTATGCAGCAGCCTATTGGGGAATAAATTCAAGCATTTTAGCATTTTGTCACCAAAAGTAAACAAACAAAAAATGTTTGTTAAACATATTTCCCCCTACCCTCAAATGGAATACATAAAGACCTTGAATTGGCAAATCAATAAGGTATATCTACTACTCACTTAACTAACCTGCCTACAGAGCGTAAAGGATTCTTTGATTATCAATCAGACAACAATTGGTGTACACTGCCCACCATAGATAAGTATACACTTACCAAAATAAGTTTCTTGTGCACGAAAAAAAAAAAAGTTACATCATAGATACATTTCGATGCAAAATACATGACTCTTGCATATAAATAGACAACATTTGGCTTTTAACTTTTTGTATCCTTATTTTTGTTACATTACTTGATTTTCTGAATTCTCTAAAAAGAGATATTATGCAAACCTTGAAACCATTTCAAATTAATTACTAATACATATTATTGTGTATTTGATGTGTACTTTTATAAGATTCTTTGATTTTTTACCTTAATAATCAAATAAATCAATATCACAATTTAATAGACTACACCAAAAATATTGAATGTTCATTAAAAGTTTCACATTTATTAAAGTTGTACCCTTAACTGATTATTTTACTATTATAAATTGAAAGTTATACACAGTGAATTCAGCATTTTTTTCATTTTATGCCAAGATGTGTAAAAAGCTTATGTGTATACTTATTCAAGGTGGGTAGTGTATGCAAAGTAAAAAGCCCCAAGACCTTTTGACCTGAAATTCAATAGCAGTCATCCAAAGTATTATTTATGACCAACCTGCCAATGAATTTTGATTACTATTTGGCTAAGAGTTCTCTAGTTACTTGTCAGACAACTGGGGGGCGTCTACTAGGGATACACTGGCCCAGACATTTACTAGCGATACACTGGCCTGTGACATTTACTAGTGATACACTGGGGACATCTACTAGTGATACACTGGGGACATCTACTAGTGATACACTGGGGACATCTACTAGTGATACACTGGGGACATCTACTAGTGATACACTGGGGACATCTACTAGTGATACACTGGGGACATCTACTAGTGATACACTGGGGACATCTACTAGTGATACACTGGGGACATCTACTAGTGATACACTGGGGACATCTACTAGTGATACACTGGGGACATCTACTAGTGATACACTGGGGGTGTCTACTAGTGATACACTGGGGACATCTACTAGTGATACACTGGGGGTGTCTACCATAGATTGGGTAATTTTGGTGTGCTGGAAATGTTGGCTTTTTTGGCAGATAAGGAAAATTTGCCAAAATTGAATGTGCTAAAATTTCCATTATATAAATGATACATCTATTAAATAAAAATGCTCCAAAAATGATGCACAATTATTTGAAACTACTAGTACATTTTTAAGAAAAGTCCACTAAATATTCCTGACACCTACATTACCCAATATATGGTAATCAATATACGGTAATCAATATACAGTAATCAATATACGGTAATCAATTTGCCTATGAAATTTTATGACAATTCAGTTAAAGGCTCTTGGGAAATCTGTAGGATAATAATACCTTTATGCATACAAGTTACACAACAATTGCTGTAGATATGCTAGAAAGCCCCATGACCTTTAACCATCTGGCCTAAAAATCAAATGGATCACCAATTTATCATGACCAACCTACCAGGGTTCTCTCGTTATCAGTCAGACAATTATAATCTAAGTTTGGTGTTGGGTACTCAAGATATTGAGCGGATAACATTTGATCTATTGACCTACAAATGCAAACAGTAAGTCTCCCCTTCTTCAAAGGAGGGCATAAAAAGTATCATGATTGCTGGACTTGTTTATCTATACATGTAATTATCTTAAACTGTAATTTCCATTAATTACAGACCACTCTCGAGTACTGGTACCTCACAAAAATCCATGTAATCCATTAATGATTACAATAACTTTCATTCAGTAGAGACAAGAAAGAGTGCCTCCACAGCAAGTCAGCAAGAGATATAGAGTGGGGAAACTGACAACCTTGTACATACCTTATCAAAGGCAGCATGGGCTGTGACAGGCACAATTCTATAAACAGAATGATGCATGTTATCTAATACAGGAGTAAAATTTATACAAATGTAAATGTAAAAGTAATTTGGGAACATGTATCACTCACATTTCTGGAATTTTAATGCCCCTCTCCCTTGCAATGTTTCTGTAAGTAAGGCAGGCCATCAATATGCTCTCTGTCCCACCAGCAGTCATCTATTAATAAGAAAACTGACAGTTTCTATTCCAACTATACTCCAATAGAAGCATGATTTGATTTCCGCATGTGCTTGCACATCACTTACTGTTCCACAAGATTGGCTGTCACCATTGAACATAGTGCAGCACATCCTAACAACTTCTGCCTCCATTTTTCTAATGTCAGGGAAAATGTCTGCATGAAGGGGGTTGGTCCAAGCAAACATTCCATACACCTTAAAGGAATTTAATTTCAAACAAGCATGTAATACATGTATATGTGTACTGTAATCAAGTACTATAGGGATTTTTTATTACTTATATACTTAAGGTCATATTAATGATTGAAGGTAGTCTTAAGATATGTGAAATTTATGGCATCAATGCTTCATCATTATATCATTAACAAATAGGGTTTTTCTGGGCTTGAAAAAATGCCATAAAACATGAAGTTTTTTCACTGAAATACTAAAGATCACAAGTAAAACACATTCATTAGAGTTTTTTGATTATCAAACAAAAATAAAGGGATCTAGATTACCTTCATGTTTTTGGAAAAAGAATATGACAATGCAGTCATCTTTTTTTTTATATTAATAATAACAAACGTATGGGGCTTACTTTTCACAAAAATTTGAATAAAATGTTCTTTTTCTGTATAGTTCAGTTAATGTTATAGAGTATGGGAAAAAGTCATTATGACCTCACAACAACATGAAAGTCAGCAAGTTCAGTTGCTAGATCCTGACCATAAACAACAATATTTTTCTAAGCATTAATCAATTTAACATTTTCCATGAAGGACATGTACTGTATAATGAAGAGGAGAAATTGTATGTGCTATATATATCACTATCAGATAAAATCTATCATATTTTTCAAAGTGAAAGCAAGCAAAATAATGGGCAATTCCCAGACTGGTGTGGATCACTGCATCACTAACCTTTTCCATCAATTTAGTGAGTTCTGGCTCCCCACCATACACTGTGCCTGATATGGTCCCATTAGCCCAGTCTACTTTTGCTGGAATGAAAGGACCCTTAGTATGTCTCATTCTTTATATTGTAAATACTAATTAGACAAAAAACATAACACATGGCAATTTAAAAAAAATGCAGCTAGAATCTTCTTATAAAACAAAATAACTAATGATACATTTATCTTTAAATTGATATGAGTAAATAGTTATCATATTTACATTGTATACATGGATGTGATGATATAGACATACCTAAAGATTGGTATTTTTTTAACTCTTCCATGAGGGCTTCCTGGAAATACACAACAATGAAGGATGTGACACAGTGTTAAATAGCTGCAGCTCTCTGGGGAGAAAATGGGATAGACCAGAGAGCTACAAATCCACCTGTTAAAAATTCTAATTTACAATGAAACTTTTTCTGCACAGGATTCATGTTTTATATCTCCATGTTTTTACCTTGTCGCCTCAAGATAATAATTAGAATAAAACAAATTTCCTCACTACATTTATGTCAAAGTATACTTTCAAATCACAGGTTCTCAACATTTTAATTATATATAGGCCTAGGCTTAATAAAAAAATGTCTTCCTGTAAACAAACTATTCTCACAAGGTATATCATACTGACATCTTGGTTTTCTTTTTTACCAGCTGCATCGCTTGCAATTTTCAGCAAAAAGTTCAATTTAATATGATAATTAGACCCCTACCATTCAGAAACAACTCTGTCAAGGTCTGATCTCTCACATGTCCTGATAAACTGGAAATTATCAGCTATAATTAACCATCAAATATCAACTACTGCAATCCATGTCCCCCCCCCCCCCTTGTGACAAAGAGACTTCATGCCAAATTTAAAAAGAATTGGAATGGTTGTTATCATCTGCTATTATCTGGTGACCTAAAAATGTTGATATAGAAGACTTGACTTGTGTGCAGAAAAAACTTGTGATGTAAATCAACAAAATTTTAAATAGGTGGTGGATGTCTAGCTCTTTAGAGGGTCTATCTCGATTTTTCCCCACAGAGATACACTTTTATGACTAAGTGTTGTATAGTTAGAAACCCCTATAATATAATATTTCTGCTTCAAGAGAAGAGTGCATACTTTATAACACAATAGGGCTGAAACAATTAATCGCGGTTCACTCGAACCGCGATTCACGGCATTCGGTTCAATTTTCGGTTCAACATCTTCAAATTTCGATTCAGTTAATGTTTACATTTTTTTTTGGAAATAAAGAATTCAACACGGATTTGGTTTTTTACCTTACAATTTATTACAACAAAAATGGCGGACACTAACTCGGGAATCGTGATTAAAAACCCTCCGGCAATCTAAGGTCCCTTGTATGGAAGCATTTTGGTTTTAAAGAGAACGGAACTGTGGCAGTATGTAGAATTTGTTTCACAGAAATAAATTACCAATGCTCTTGGATATTTTATAGCATCTGATATAATAAAGACCATATTCCGTTGTTGAAAACGATGATTTTCAGGGGGGAAATGAAATAAAAACATGAAAGTTGTGTATTTTTTTTAATTGTTTATTAGAGTTTTTGACAACTATTGAATTGAATCGAAAATAATCGAATTGTGGCCTAAGAATCGAAAATTGAACCGAACCGTGAGGTACCTGAATCGTTTCAGCCCTATAACACAAATAACCTTGTTTGTAATAATGAAATCTTCAGAATCCTTAAATAAAATTTTTTTCAGTAGTTTAGATTTTGATATTCATACCACTTCCAGTCCATTCTCTGGTAAACGTGTGATGTACCCGTCCACATCTGCATTCATGGTATGCTCCATGTCCTTCAATATCTTCTTCTTCTCCTCTGCAATTTTTCTCTTGACAAATGGAATTTTTTTCACCAATCGAAAAAACTCCTTTTTTGTTCTGTTGGTTAAGGCTATTTTGAAAAGCAACAAGCAAAATTATTTATTCAGACATTAGCAGCAATTTACTGTTCAAGGAATGGACTTCAGGAAACACTTTGAAACAAACTTTTACAATATTTCAGATAAGAAATCTGGATATTTAGGAATATAGTAACTTTCTATTCAACATTCCAATGATTCTTGCAGAATGAATGTGTTCTATACATTACACAGGAATGTGATTGAATTCCTCAGAAATCAGAGGAAAACTGGTTAAAAAGGGGGGAAAACACCTCACCCTACCTGGAAAAATATATTTTCTGTCACTTCAGATCAAACCCAGAGTGTTTTATTTTTAATTCGAAAATGGAGCCAATCAGAGGATTTCCTCTGAAAAGAGGAAAAATCACAACCCTGATTACATATCAAAAGGCACTGATAAAACCTGTAAACTGAGGAGTGAGGACTGTATATTATTTTAAATCTCATTCAAGAAATTTTTCACTCAAGTTGAGATGTCGTCAGCGTTAGAAGTGCCACAAATGTTGCCCTATGCGTGGCACTTTGGACGATAGCAGTGAGAATTCTTTATCATGCCAAAGCTAACTAAAACAGGGGACCTCCATCTTCAAAATACCCAAGACTTTCACTTCTAATGCCGGGCGCTTGGTGAAGGAACAGTCAATACCTATGTTAACTGTCTTAAGTTTGACACGTCTCTGGGATCAAAACAAAGTGAATGCTCTAACCACCGTGACCAGTCCTTTTTATTCACACCATTTCAGTGAGCAAGTCATCTAGTTAATGACACATGTATGCTTTCTTTTCATTACTGTGGGTACACCATCCAAGTTCAACACCTTTTTCACATTTGTGAAAAGTATCTCTCACAAGATAAAACGACTCACTTTTATTTATATATCACTGATTTATATACCGTAGATTTAAATATGGATAAACTACTTGGATTTTTGCATTTTTGTAAATTGATGTTGAATGCTGAGTTAGAAAAATCAAGAACTCTCATAACATACAGAATTTACTGATAAAACATCTGAAACTACCAAAATACTGCAAATTCTCTCCCCATGTTATTTTTGCTCATAAGCATCGAAAAATGATTCCAACCCATTTTGTCCAAAAGCATCCATTTCTACTTTGAACTGAAATGCACCAAGTTTTGAGTTCAACCATTCAGAATGAAGGCAAATTGGGCTAAAATGAAAGAAAGCAGAAGTAAGCAAGCTCACATACCCCATGCTCCAACATTGCTTGACAATGCCTCATATAATGAATGGTAATGCAATACATTACTGCAAGAACAGTACAGACGGGCTTGAAATTCTAAGTTCAATAGGGGTATAACTTTCAGAAAAATTACTGAATCAGAAATTTCTGGGAATATGCACACAGTGTGTCCTTATTAACTATAAAGTTTTAAAATATTCTGTTGGGTGGTCTCAGAGGAGTTGTTCTCACAAAAACAGGACAGATGGGCTCGAAATTCTAAGTTCAAAAGGGGCATAACTCTCAGAAAAATTATTGAATCAGAATTTCCTGGGAATATGCACATCTACTCAGTGTGTCCTTATTAACTACAAAGTTTCACGAAATTCTGTTGAGCGGTCTCAGAGGAGTTGCGCTCACAAGAAAGGGATTGACGGACAGGTAAAAAACATTATACCCTCCACAACTTCCTTGCATGGGGTATAATAAAAGGTTTCCCAGCATACAGTATCACATCTTGCAATGACTTTCATTCGAATACCTTCACAAGTCTTTTGCATTCAAGAGTATTTAAATATAAGTGAATATCAGTATCTCGAATATAGGTTATCTCGAATACCCAACTTATATGATTGACAAAGTCAATCACTGGTCCCAGTCATAATTCCCTACATATAAATAACTGATATCTCAAATATGGTAATCTCAAATACCCCACTTATAGCTAAGTGTCTTCAAGGCCCCAAGCTCTAATTTGACCTAATTTGAATATTTTGAAATGCATTCAATTTTCTGGTTTGCTAAATATAAGTGGTCTTGTTACTCCTCCCATTCTCACCCATGGCTATTCACACCTTTTAAATATGGTGGTTGCTAATTAACCCCTACCTTCTGCAAGGTATCTAAGTAATGGTAATTTTGGTAATGCAGCGCGGGTACATTCTTTGACCATAAAATTATTAAATTCACACTAGATTATAAATAAACAAGATTTTCAAAGTGAACTTGAGTTTAAATAAATAAGATTTTCAAAGTGAACTTGAATTTAACACTCACAATTTCCAACAATAATGCAATTGATAATATATGCCACATTAATTACACAGAAAATAGATAAAATGAAAAAGATTTTCAAAGTGAACTTAATATCAAACAAGTCTTGCAGCCCTGGATAGAGATGTCACAGAGAGAAGATCATTTCCTGGAACTTCAAAGAATCAAGCACTGTTTCACTTACAGAAGACCTGCATTACACAGTTCGGTGACAAAGATAGTAAAATGAGTATTTAATAATTTTCGGAAAAATATATCCAGCACTATGTAACAATTCTTCAGTGACAATGACAGTGAAATTATGCTGAGTAAGACATTATACTCAATATACATGCATATATTAATCCATTTTTTGGTTTTTTACATGATAGGTAACTGCATCTAACCAATGAAATACTTCATATGACGAATGACTTGCACAATCATCAATAACTGTTGAAATATAGCTTTTATTTCATATACAAGGTATATGTTGAACTTGAGTGACATTGACTTTTACAAATGACCTTTGTCTGAAAGCCATTTGCCTTGTACTTATTTGTGTGATATATAATCAATACCTATTCAAAAACTGTTGAAATATGGAACTTTTTCCTTATATAAGCCAATAAGGTATGTTCTAAATGACCTTGACCTTTCCAAAATGACTTTGGCCCAAAAGTTCCTGTCCAAAGAAATATTAACTTGTGATCAATTATGATCAATTTCTGATGAAATGTTTAGGAGATATGGGCTAGAACGGACGGATTGACAGACACAAAAGTGACTATATGCACCCCCTGAAAATTTTCCAAGAGCATAAAAATCAGACGGCAAGTTTGGATATATCTCAAATGGTGACTGAAAACCCTGGATATCTTGAACTTTTGTTAAAGACCCTTAAGATACAGATTGACATATTTGACTTACTACTCTGGTACTGAACAAATTTGTAATTACAGATTTACTAGGATAATTTATTCATGGCCTCAGAGATTTGTGACCAAGCACAAGTACACACGTACTAACATCTCTTCACTGATGTATACTTACTATCTTCGTCTGAGAAGAGAATGTCCCTGGCTGTAAGAACCAGGAGAGTGGTTCCACACGAGCAGACAATAATCTTCCATGGCTCTACTCCTGCGCAGGAAGAATTCACTCTGTCCCGCACAATATCCCAGTATGGGACCAAAGGCCCCTGTGAAATAGAAATGGACCCTTGTTTAATACAGAAATTATTTGGTACATTTTCTTTAATGTTTGTGTCATGCTTCATTTAGTGGAGGTAAAAGTCAGACCCTCACACGAAAGTCATAATTCATCCATACTTATTTCAATATGATGTGTCGCATCGATGGAAAGAGATTTGCTCTTTAAAATGGATACATAACATCATAAATGTTTCAAACATGGTAAATTTTCTTTTGTGCAGTCTCATAATTTAATTTTGTTTACATTAGTCAAATTTGAAAATTTCATTAATCATGAGACAACCCATTAACGTCAGTAAGTATGAAATATAAAGTTTTTTCGCAATCCTCAATGGCTAGTTTTTTTTTCCTTCAGAAATTCTAATTTCATTGTAAACAGTTTATTTAGGATGTTATTACTGAATGTGATGTCTTTCTATTATACATGCAGCAACATACACTGCCCCCCATAAATAAGTATATGCTTACCAAAATAAGTTACTTGCGCATACAAAATATGGGTTACATCTATGTAAAATACATAACTCTTACATATAAATAGATAACATTAGGCTTTTAACTTTTTATATCCCTATTTTTTATCAAAATACTTCATTTTCTGAATCTTTGAATTTTCTAAAAAGAGATATTATGCAAACTTTTATCTTGAAACCATTTCAAACTAATTACTAATGCTTATTATTGTGTATTTAACGTGTACTTTTATAAAACCTTTTGATTTTTCACCTTAAAGGGACTGATTCACGATTTTCCCCAAAATTTTTTTTCACTTTTAATCATCAATATCTACTGTCTAATGTTTTTAAAAGAGTTCACATAAAAATTAAGGTTATACATTATCACAGAAGCTCATTTTAGAGAGTTTATTATTTGTTTTGTAAACAAAGATTGCGGTATGTTATTGTTTATGAAATTTCAAAAGAAATGGATATCAATCTAAGTTTATTATATCTTTCACATTTTCAAAAATTAAAAATATTTTAATCAAAAATCGTGAACCAGTCCCTTTAAATAAATAAATATCACAATTTAACAAACTAAGCCAAAAATATGAATGTCCATTAATGTTTCACATATATTGAAATTATACCCTTAAATGATTATTTTACTGAGATAAATTGAAAGTCTTAAACAGTGAATTCAGCTCTTTTTCATTATATTGAATATATTTCTTTCCAAAATCTGTAAAAAGCTTAATAATATGTGTATACTTATCTATGGTGGGTAGTGTATATACAAATTCATATTATCCTGAATGACACTTTCGATTTATTAAAGATGTATATGCCATAATATTTGGATACCATCGTAGAATTAAAAAACACGTGTTTTATAACAAGCTATATAAATTATACACTTTATGCAAATTATGCAATTTAACTCAATCAAATTAAAAAGTGATCAAGCTAATTTCTTTTTTAATTAAGTATTCTCTGGGTCGGATTTTGAAAAATTCATGATCACAAGACATTGCACATGGAATTTCTAATGTAAACAATTAGATCTATATGGCGACGTGAAAGCATTGACAGCCTGCAGGCTGTTGGTGGGACACATTCAGCAATAAAAGACAGCCAGACAGAAACAGAGTAGAGAGAACCACTTTAGTGCATATGATTACACACGTGAGTCATGTGATTTGCTCTTCATCAGCTAAAAAATGATGGGGATTACCCATAATGCTTCCACAAAAATGTCACAGTCACTGTGGTATACTTCATTGAAAACCATGTAAATGAAATAAACTGCTTTGAAAGTACCACAAATGTTTTTAAATTCCAAGCAAAGTTTTTCATACCTTCATACGTTTTGTGGTTGTTGGTTATTGCTTGGTTTAAAAGAAAAAAAACATCGCAGCTAAGTGATATCACAATGCAACTGTTTACATCGACCGTGTTATACTTCCCATGTTAAATGAAGAGGCAGATTTAATGTCTAAAATATCAAGGGACTTCGCTCAGTAACACCGTAAAACACGTTAATAATAAAAATAAAATCTATATAGCACCTTATGTAAAACAAATTTACTCTAAGGCGCATTACAAGGGTAAGAAGTGGGATGTTCAATCAAACACAATTAAATGAAATTAAATAACAGTATGACACAAAATATCTGTAAAATCATCAAAATAAAACCAAAACACTGTATATCAACATCGATAGCTAAAGATTTTTTTTTTTTTAAGGAGGGGGGTGATATTTATATTTCCAAAAGATGACGATGGACAACCGTTAGTTTTTTTATGTATTTGATTTAATATTTTAAATTCATTGTTCATTAGACCCTATTTTTCTTTCATTACAGTCTTAAATAACATTTCAGCAAATATGATACCAGTCAGCTGTCATGGGAGTATTAGACATTGGTGGTAGGTCAAAAGTCATATGCGGTATAAATTATATAAGATCCGATTTAACTGTCAAAATTGTAAACCTTTTGTAACCCTGATATTTGAGAATGTATCATACCTCTCTTTTCTCACTTATCAAATAAGATCTACAGCACGTGTTAACGTGTGTTTTAAATATTAAGTTACAAAACACTCACAGCCACAGTTTCCATCAACTTCGACATCACATTCGTTGTCTGGATCATCTCAATGTTTGAATTTACACCGACTCAAAATGTGTTGGGAGGCGGCGTATACACAAACGTTGGAATGATCTAGACAAATTCATTCGTTCGAGCTCACATACAGAGTTGTCGATCCTTACAGTGTTGTGTAACAAAATGTGTGACGAAAGAGGGCTAATCTTGATACAAAGGATCAAATCGGCTTCGCCGTTTGGGCCTAATATTTAATGCATTTAATATAGACTACTTTCAGAGAAACAGACAGACCTTTTATTAGAAAATGAAAACAGAAGAATACCTAGCATCTGTGACATTTATGCCCAGTAGGTTGTTTAGACTTGGATATAGGCAATTCCTGTCCTTTTCTCAAAAGAGAATATTTATATGTGTTTGGGCTCTAAAGTGAAGTTTATTCTATTCTAATTTATAAAGGCCTTCATACGTGCATTGTTTACAACTGCAGCGCATTCTCGACGAAAAAGCAAAAACATTGGAAATGTAAATATATTGATGGGTAGATAGGTAGCAGGGGACAGTTTCGCACTATATCAACTTTTTCCAAAAATGGAATTACCCTGTATTTGAAGTGATATTACATGTGTAAAAATGTATACAATAATTTTAGGATGCATGTCAAATGTAGCTGAGTGCTTAGTAAAAATGTTGATATACAACATGTAGGTGTCACCATGATTCCTAGCATATAGATGGGTGCAAATACGAAACTAAGACACGTGGTCAGTTGCTGAAGAAATTCCGGTGAAAACATGCAGGGTCTAGCAAAAGGTCTGTAGCTGTGAGGGAAGGTGGATGGCCCCATATGAGAGGTAGATTTTTGAGAAGGGCAGATAGGGTTCTTGATTGTGCACAGTGTCTAAATCCCCATGTTTGGTACTGTGATGGTGTGGGGGTGGTGCGGATTAGCCCAAATGAGGGAAAATCAAAGCAAAAAAGGGGAACCTGCTCAGAGCATGTTTTGTGCACCAGCACCAGTATTTATAGATTACATGTAATTTAGGGTCATAATTTATTAACTACACTAATATGAAATACAAGTATTGACATAAAAGGGAAATATGATTTTTCATTAGTCTGTCATAATCTGACTTTGGTGTATACCCCCTATCCACATGTTTCAAAACCAAAGAAACTGTCCCCTGCCACCATAGCAATAAGAAATTTCAAAATGTCGGCTAACTGACAAAACGGTGGAATGGGGAGTGGAAAGTCGTCGAATGTTCAGGGTTGAGTATGGCTGAGAGCGATTACGATGATACCGAAATGATTTCAAATGTAGCAAAAATATGAATAAGATAAATGACAAAATCTATGAGCTGTGGGTCCGAGTAGTGCAGCACTCGGAACTCTTGTGGAACTCTTGTACGCACAGTGAGACGCAAAACATACTAGTACTATCGTCCACACGCGGTGGATACAAATGCTTATCGCTGCCTTCAAGCCGATTATCAGACATCATGCAACCACCCAAACTGCAGGGACACACAATATTAGTAAGTTTATTCGTATTTATAATAAAATAGCTCAAACGAAAATCGATAATCACCTTTTTTCTTTGATTAAAATATCACTCGTGCAGAAGAGGAAATAAAAAATAATTTCATATTTGATTAAATGGCCTAATTCAATCAAATATTATTCTTGATATGATCAGTTTAATGTATACCAATGGCTGATATAAACAAAATTTACACTTCCATTACTTTTATCCGTATTAACATAGCTAGTCTATATGGAGCGCCAAATTAACATAAACTCAAATAATTGAAGATATCTTCAATTATTTGAAGATATCATCAATTCATTTGATGCGCGCAACAATTGAATTAAAGATCTCTTCAAATAATTAATGATATCTTCAATTCTGAATTATTGCGCGCATTAATTGAATTGATGATAGCATTAATTCTTCAACTGAATTGATGTGCGCTTCAATTGAATTAATGATCTCTTCAAATGAATTAATGATATCAACAATTGAATTGATGCGCGCTACAATTCAATTGAAGAGAGCAATAATTGATATAATGCGCGCATTAAATCAATTGATGAGAGCAATAATTGAATTGATGCGCGCATTAATTCATTTGATGAGAGCAATAATTGATTTAATGCGCGCATTAATTCAATTACTGCTCTCTTTAATTGAATTAATGATATCTTTAATTCATTTGAAGAGAGCAATAATTCTTTTAGAGAGAGCAACTATATAATTAAAGATATCTTCAATTCAACATATCCACAATTGAATTAATGATCTCTTTAATTGAATTGTTGCTCTCTTTAAAAGAATTGATGCGCACATTAATCCCTTATACAAAAGCATTGTAAATGATTTAAAGATATCTTCAATTGAATTAAAGAGATCATCAAATTATTTAAACCGAGCTCTAAATTAATTATTGTGAGCAATATTTCTACTAAATTGATGCTCTCATCAAATGAATTGAAGAGAGCAATAATTGAATTAATGCGCGCATCAAATCTATTATTGCTCTCATTGATTGAATTAATGCGCGCATCTATTGAATTGAAGAGAGCAATAATTGAATTAATGTGCGCATTAAATAAATTATTGCTCTCATTAATTCAATTGATTCGCGCATTAACTCAATTGATGAGAGCAATAATTGAATTGAAGCGCGCATTAATTCATTTGATGAGAGCAATACTTGATTTAATGCGCGCATTAATTCAATTAAAGAGAGTAATAATTGAATTGATGATATTTTCAAATAATTGAAGATATCTTCAATTATTTGAGTTTATGTTAATTTGGTGCTCCATATACTAGTAGTATGTTAACATCAGAAAATCACACATTTTTGTTATACAAAATAATTACAATAGATAAAAACTTGTTGAAATGACAAATTTTAAATGTCAACAGTTTAAAAAAAACCTGCTAATTCATAAATATGTATAAATTAATTGTGGATAATGGGGAAATCATGTATAATAGACATGCAGTAGAAGAAATACCAGCATAGGAGTTATTGCCCATGACAACATTTTTAAAATCATAAATAATTCATTATCTATGGAAAATATAAACTTTTTCAGTATCAATAGTTTACCAAATGTTTTATTCTATTCAGTGAATAACATTTCCCTGAAAGATATATTTCTATCATGCACAAAGTTTGATTTGATAATATTTTTTTGGCAGAAACCTATGACATCACATGAGGATCGATCAACCTTGACGTACCTCTATCACAGAAGAGCTGATATCTCGGAAGTTGCGTCACCTTTGCGACCACTAGTGGACCGAAAACCTTTGGCTAGCGAAGATGCTCTGTGACCTGGGTTCGATTCAAATTATCCACAGCTGTGTTGTGTGTTCGAGGGAAGGATGGTCGCCCGTTTTTTTAAGGGCACCTTGGTTTCCTATTACATTAAGGACCCTTTCATTATTTCTAGAATTTTCTTGAAAGTCTGAGAGACAATGTTGATAGTATATATATAGTAGTCTTACATGAGAAGGTGAAGATAACGACAGTGATCAAACTCGTACCTCCTACATAAGGAATACAAAATTAAAAGTCGGACAAACACGGACTCCTGGATATTATCAGAGGTGGCATCAGGCCTCATGACCATAAAACAATAAAATTCTTTTGACCTAATGACTAAGCGAGACTGTTGAAACCCTAAACTGGTATCCTGTTGACCTCGCCTCTCTCGTGTAGCACCAATCAGCGCTCGTCCTTTTCCGTAACCGGTAAGAAGACTCGGACGTGGATCGTCGCAAGAATTGCATCTAATCGATTAGTCTCGTGCAACCAGACGCTCTGCTTTCTCTGTAAATGCTCGTCAGAGATTTACGGAGACAGCCGAGCGTCTGGTTGAACGAGACTACAAATCGATGCGTTTCTTCGCCGAAAGCGCGCCTGTGGATGAGGTTAGAAGGCCAGAACCGAATCCCCAGGGCCGTAACTGCCGATGAGGCAGACGAGGCAACTGCCTCGTCTGATTTTTTGGCAAAAAAGAAAATAAAAGTCAGAGAAAAAGAGGAAATGAAGAGGGAAAATTGAGTAGGAATAGTTAAACTTATAATGACAGGTGTTTACTTCAACTTGATGTGGATTAGTAATCCTTAATTTAATATAAATGTTATATTATAGGATATATGTTTAAAATGAAGACAAGCACCTTTGTCTTTGACACCATATTACGATTCTTTACATAGTACAAATGAAACACAAACATGATAAATTGGGATTTAAAAAGTGTCATTTTCAGTCGTAAAGTCAATCGGCGGCCCCCAATCCCCTGCCTCCCCTGATTTAGAACCCTACTTACGGCCCTGATCCCTATAACATGTATTGTTTAGATTTTCGCCAAAGATTCAGTTTTGGTATCATTAACGTCTTATTCACTCAAATACATATAATATTAAACATATAAGTGGAAATTGAAAGTGGTAGAATACCTATCTATATGTATGATATCTTAGATGCATTTGAAAGCTCGCGTTTCATATTGTAACGTACGACTGTGACGTCATAGTTGCATGTGTGTACACATGTCAACATCCATTCGGCAGATTCCGATACCCTTCAGTATCCTACTAGTCTCATTCAACTAGACACTCGGCTGTCAATCGGAATTCCTCGAATGTCTCGTGCACTCGACATAGATCTCGGATGTAATACGATGGCATCCATGAGCGAATTTGATGCATTGTTAGCTATGACGTACGTAACGTAGTGCGGTAGGCTGTAACATCATAAATGACAATGCATCAAATTCACTCATGGATGCCATCGTATTACATCCGAGATCTCAATCGGATCACGCGCTCGTCCTTTTCCGTAACCGGTAAGAAGACTCGGACGTGGATCGGCGCAAGAATTGCATCAAATCAATGCATTTCTTCGCCGGAAGCGCGCCCGTGGATGAGTGTTAAAAGGCCAGAACCGAATCTCTGAATATGTTATTTATATTTTCACCATAGATTCAGTTTTGGTATCATTAACTTCTTATTCACTCTAATACATAAACATTTAAGTGGAAATTGATATTGGTACAATACCTTAGATGTGTATAATATCTTAGATGCATTTGAAAGTGCACGTTTCATAGTGTAACGTACCGCTGTGACGTCAAAGTTACGTTTATGTATACGTAGCAACCAACTCTGATGGCGTCGATCCACATACGAGGTTCATTTGCGGTTACGGAAATAGCCGAGTAGTTACGATTGCCGAGATCTACAGTCATGGGACATAATTATTCGCCACCCTGTGCGCAAATGTCGTTGTATTTGCGATTAGGAACCGAAAATAGACCCCCGTGCTATAAATAGACAACAAATTTCCCCTTCATATTTTTACAACAGGGTCAAGCTACTAAAATTGATGACGTGTACACATACATTTTTTCGTCTGCTATTGATCATAAACTTAGTAAACATTGTTGATTGAAATGGGTCGTAAAGGGAAAGAGCTGAGCATTGAAGTCAGAAATCTCGTAGTTAATTCACACAAAGTGAACGGAAATGTTTCTAACTTATCAAGGACTTTAGGAATACCCAGATCTACCGTGCGAAGTGTTATTAAGAAATTCAAACAGCATTCTGATGTGAAAAATCGCACGGGAAGGGGCCGTAAGTGTCTATTCACGCAGAGGGATTCTAACAAACTTTCAAGGGTCATCAAAGAAAATCGGAGACGTACTTACAAAGACATAACAGGCATTATTAATGAAAATAGGAATCATCAATTTTGTACAAAAACTGTTGAAAGAAAAATAAAAAAATTAGGATATGTACGGAGGGTTGCAAAGAAGAAAGTGGCAGTTCGTGAAGTGAATAAAAAAGAACGTGTTACAAAATGGTGCAAGGAGAGGAAAGATTGGACAGTTCAGCAAGAATGGTGTAAATGGATTTTCAGTGATGAGAGTCAGATTGTTATTGGGGATAACAACAAGGTATACGTGTGGCGAAAAGCGGATGAAAAGTATAACCCCCAACTCGCGTGTCCTGCTCCGCGACGAAAGTTAAGTGTTATGATCTGGGGATGCATTTGTTTTCAAGGTATGGGCACTTTGACTGATATCCAAGGTAACATTAATGCTCAAAGATATTTACAAATAATTGATGATAATATATGGCCAGTAATAGCCAGGCATTTCCCGGAGAACAACTACATTTTCATGGACGACAATGCCCCTGTTCATCGAGCCAAAATTATTAAAGATTATGTAGCTGACAACAATATTAATACAACAACATGGCCAGCACAGTCACCAGATTTAAATATAATAGAGAACATATGGTTACATTTGAAAAGAACACTAGAAACCCATGTCCATTTTATAAACTCTCGACAAGATCTTATAGCGGAAATTCGGACTGTGTGGGAAAACATTCCATTAAACTATGTACAGGACCTTTATAATTCTATACCAGGGCGACTAAAGGAGGTAATCAGGATGAAAGGAAATCTGACCAAATACTGAGGTAAGATTTTAATTCTATCCACAGCAAACAACTTTCAAACTTCACCAAGTGGACGTGCGTTTCATGACAGCCATTTTGAAAGTGGCGAATAATTATGTCCTATGACTGTATGTCGAGCAAACTTCCACCAGAGTTCGTTTGCTCTATTCGTAGGTGACGTAACATAGGCCTCGACGGGGAGTTTGCTATATCGAGTGCGCGAGACATTCGAGGAATTCCGATTGACTCGGCTGTCTCCTCATCGTCTGGTTGCACGAGACTAGTATCCTACATCTAGATGTACACAAATGGAATCGACCGAGGTGATCCGAGTGGTCAACCTCTGATGCAATCGGAACTCCTCGATGATTGCCTCTGATGGCGTCGATCCAAACTTCCACCAGAGTTCGTTTGCTCACAATGACGTAATGAAGCCTCGACGGGGAGTTTGGGCGTCGATCCACCAATCTAATTAAAATTAGACGTATCGAAAACTGGGGAGCGGATGGAAGATCTAATTTTAATTAGATTGTCGATCCACATACGTTCATTTGCGGTTACAATTGATACTACGTCATAGAGATGTGATGTCACAGTGACATTCGGTAAACTTCGTCAGATTCCGGTACCCTACCAAACTCCCCGTCGAGGCCTCACTACGTCACCTACGTATAGCATACGAACTCTGGCGGAAGTTTGGTACCCTACATCTAGCGACCGAGGTGATCCGAGTGGTCACAGTGACAGTGATAATCCCCGTCGAGACCTCATCTACGTATAGACGGTTTGTGAGCAAACGAACTCTGGCGGAAGTTTGAGTGATAATCATTTAGGGCCTAGAGAGTTCTCATTTTATCATTTTGTTATATTGAGTTTTACTGGCGATATGTTAGCGGACTTATTCAACGGATGTTTGCAACCGTTAAATCAGCATCAACGGTTGCAGATAACAAACAAGAGGGTGGTTATTTTCATTCTAATGCAATTTGTTTGATGATTTTGTCTTATTTCGTTGAGTTTTGCCTTTTTGTTATATAAAATACGATACGAAATGTTTACGTTTGACGTTATGTTTTGCGACATTTTATTATGACGTCACAATAGAACTCGTCTTGTGCTCCAAAATATAGCCTCAAACGTCATCATATTGACCAATCAAAATGCAAATTACAAAACAGTTGCATTAGAATAATTATACTATAAGTATGTGCTTTTGCCAAAGTTGCGTCTGGAAGAAGAGCAGCGATGAAGATATTAGAGAGACAAGGGTAAGTGCAAGTTATCTTCAAGGAATCTATCTCGGTGGTATTAAACAACAACAAAAAACAAAAAAACCGGCTAAATCTCTCTCACAAGACTGATTAAAATGAAAATAACTCTGTACTTCATTAACCCATATCTGAAAAGTCTAACAAAAAATCTACACTGAATATTTTAGAATGTTTTATATGATGAAACGATTTCGTAATTTTACAAACGTTGATGTACCTAGATATCGGTGGTTTTGTCAATTTTTTTTTTTTTACCTTTCAAAAAGAGATAAATACACATACATGTATTCATATATTTTTTATCATCTCAACAGTTTTGTTTCTTATTGGTGACAGGGACAAATAAATTCGACTTATTATTTTGAGAACATGTTTTTACTTTGGTTCTGGAAGTAAAACGGAATACCTCACTATACCTGACAACGAATTCGCGCATACGCGTCGGTCGATTTTTGTGAACTGTTCAGACGTCGCGCACGGTACTGGTGTTACTTTCATACGTGCATAAGAAAATGCTTCCGCTGTGTTTACACACAGCACGGAGAGGGGGAGAATGTAGCTGTGTGAAAATTTTGTAAATAACTTTTAAATTTTATGATTAAAAAGAATGGAATTTGCAATTGATAAGATTGTATAATAAAGTGATATATTTTGTGGATTATCAAAGTCTTATACATCAATGGCAAGGAAAATATATAAATAATGACAATAGCTTATATAAAATATAATTTACATGCATTTCATGAGCAATAACGGAGTTATATACACGCAGATGTTTGTCATTTTTCGTTGTCCCGCGTTACATGAAATACTCGTACGCTTTATCCACAGATTAATAAAATGATTGATTTTGTCCCAAATAACGTAATGAAGGATGACGTTTTTCGATTTTCAGGGGGTCGGTTTGTTTTTTAGTCTTCTCGGAAACTATTTTCAGTAATTACTTTGTCGAGTTGGGTTCATAGATCTGTGCCGAATTGCACTCACATTTAATGCGAAAAGTATTGGAGCCCGGTAGGGCTCGAAAAAGCGCCACAAATCTATGTGCAATTGCTGTTACGTTTTATTGAATATCTTTTCATATAAAAATGATTTGAAAAGACATATAGCGAACAAAATTTATAGATAAGCTGCTAAAGACTACACTTAAAGTTAGGAACTGTTTAAGAATTTTCTTACACTTAAGTTGTTTTATGAATAAAACTAAGTAGAAAAACTCAAAATCTTAGAATTACTTAAGTTTTTTATTGGTTTAAGAATTTTCTTATACTTAAGTACATTCTAAGACTGTTTATGAATCCCGGTCCAGATGTATTCGACAGTATCAAGGGCCAACCCCTTCAATAAAGGACTGAGAGGGGTCAAAAGTATTCTAAATACATATGTACTAGTATATCAAAAACTAAAAGAATTTGTTAAGCAGTATAAAAGTTGTTTGTTTTAGCGTATCATCATGCATTGAATTATTGATTATGTCATAAGTTATTTATGGAGGAATAATGTACGAAGCTATATAACAGACAACGCTCATAATATTATACTAGATAATGTGCAAGCTTCAAACTTATTCATCTGACACCCTTAATTAAAAGAATACCCGGGTCGGGCTCTAATGACCTTTATATTTCTTCTTCTTTTTTTCCTTTCTTTGGGGGGGGGGGGGGGGGGGGGTCATCACATGGAAACATGGCCTTGTCAAGCTTCAAGATGTAAACACAAGTAGTATAGTAATTGTTCCATCGCCAAATGCACGGCATTTAAAGGTGACAATATTACCTTTTTAGCTCACCTGAGCTGAAACCTCAAGTGAGTTTTTCCGATCGCCTGTTGTCCGTCGTCTGTCCGTCTGTAAACTTTTTACATTTTCGACAGGATCAATTTCAACCAAACTTGGCCAAAAGCATCCTTGGGTGAGGGGCTTTCAAGTTTGTTCAAATGAAGTACCATATCCCTTTCAAAAGGGAGATAATCACAAAAATGCAAAATTATGGTGGGGTCATTTAAAAATCTTCTCAAGAACCACTGGGCCAGAAGAGCTGAAATTTACATGAAAGCTTCCTGATATAGTGCAGATTCAAGTCTATTCAAACCATGGCCCCCGGAGGTTGGATGGGGCCACAATAGGGGATCAAAGTTTTACATACAAATACATAGGAAAAAATCTTCTTAAGAACCACTGAGCCAGAAAAGCTGAGAGTTACATGAAAGCTTCCTAACATAGTGCAGATTTAAGTTTGTTCAAATCATGGTCCCCTGGTGTAGGATGGGACCAGAAGGGGGATCAAAGTTTTGCATACAAATATATTGGGAAAATCTTCTTCTCAAGAACCACTGAGCCAGAAAAACTGATTTTTACCTGAAAGCTTTCTGACATAGTGTAGATTCAAGATTGTTCAATTCATGGCCCCCGGGTATAGGATTGGGGCCACAAGGGGGGATCAAAGTTTTACATACAAATATAGGGAAATCTTTTAAGAATCTTCTTCTCAAGAACCAAAGAAGTTGACTTCTACATGAAAGTTTTCTGACATAGTGTAAATTCAAGTTTGTAAAAATTCATGGCCTCCAGGGGTAGGTTGGGGCAATAATAGGGACTAAGGTTTTACATGCAAATATATATGGAAAGTCTTCAGATATGGGCTGAGGTGAGCGATGTGGCCCATGGGCCTCTTGTTTTCGGACATGACCTTAAAAACGGGGTCCCGAGTTGCAGCAAGTGTTGTCACGGCAAGGAACCCTCATTGCTTTGGCCACGAGCGCTAACCTTTGTGGTACTTCCAGATGAGTTCACTTACAGCTGGTGGCATAAATAAATAAAACAAACATTATACAAAAGATGATCTTAAAAACGGAGTCCCATGTCGCGGCAGGTGTTGGAAAGCTGGGGTTATGTAACTGGAAGATACGAAATTACTTCTGTTCTATACAGTGTTTATTTGAACTCTGTAGTAAAACCGTAGTAGCTGCTATATATCATATACCTAGTAGTGTATCAGCCCTGATACACCTATCTTGGCTAGGGTGAGACAGCTGCAAGTAGGTAGGGCTGTCTCGCCCTAAGGGCCGAGATATCTCTGTCTCTGCCCGTTGTCAAGGGGCTGTCTCGCCCTCAAATTTCAAATGGCTATTTCTTCTTTAATCTTTTGAAATCTAACATAACTACATGAAAAAATGATGTTAGACACAATTTTTTTCATATATAATACTTTCTTCCACGACAAAATTTAATTTAAGCAGAAAAATTAAATAAAAACGTTTTTGAAAACAGCGCTAAATTGTAGCGAGTATCTAAGCAAAGGGGGGTAACCCAAGTAACAATTGTTTATTTAGAACAATAACACGTTTAACTTCATTTCAAAACAATCAACGTTCTAGGTGACAGAAAACAGTAGGAGGATTATGGAGGGTGATACTGAAGCATTTTCAGAAATCCCCGGTCCTAATGGAGATAAAATGTTAATTTACAGCAATTTTGATGTAGAAAACTGTTTTAAAACGATTTCTGAAATCTAAAATCACGAGGACTTGGCAATAAAACGAGAAAAGTATCTAACCATTATCTTCCGACGTATTTCAACGACTCATAGATGCTAAACAGATGGGGAACGGTAAAAAAAAAAACTTACTTCAGTATAAGGTAACATTCCTTAAGCAAAGAAATAGCAGCATCAGACCTGTAAACATTCCCGTTCATACGATGACGCCACGTAAACAAAGTTCTACAACTCTTACAAATTATATGAAATATTGAAAACGGGCGAGTTTGGTAAATCCGAAAAAATAAATAAAAATCAGCAATGGAATAAAGCTACAAAACCCAGACTTTAGCATGTTTCACAATGTCAATAGTACTGGAAACGTAACCATTAAAGTAAACTCTCTGAAGGAATGAAATAGTCAAATATCGTTGTACAGTATACCATGTATTTATGTTTGGGTCAATGACCCCCCCCCCCCCCCCACCCAATTTAAAAAAAAATGTTTATCAACTTGTTGTGTTTTAGGTATATGATATAAACAATATCACACTCTAATGTTGATCTCGGACCTGGGATTGCCCCTCGAGTGATCTCGGCCCTCGCCCTACGGGCTCGGACCGAGATCAACTCTCGGGGCCAATCCCAGGTCCGAGATCAACATTAGAGTGTGATATTCTATATATATCATATACCTAGTAGTGTATCAGCCCTGATACACCTATCTTGGCTAGGGTGAGACAGCTGCAAGTAGGTAGGGCTGTCTCGCCCTAAGGGCCGAGATATCTCTGTCTCGACCCGTTGTCAAGGGGCTGTCTCGCCCTCAAATTTCAAATGGCTATTTCTTCTTTAATCTTTTGAAATCTAACATAACTACATGAAAAAATGATGTTAGACACAATTTTTTTCAAATATAATACTTTCTTCCACGACAAAATTTAATTTAAGCAGAAAAATTAAATAAAAACGTTTTCAAAAACGGCGCTAAATTGTAGCGAGTATCTAAGCAAAGGGGGGTAACCCAAGTAACAATTGTTTATTTAGAACAATAACACGTTTAACTTCATTTAAAAGCAATCAACGTTCTAGGCGACAGAAAACAGTAGGAGGATTATGGAGGGTGATACTAAAGCATTTTCAGAAATTCCCGGTCCTAATGGAGATAAAATGTTAATTTACGGCAATTTTGATGTAGAAAACTGCTTTAAAGTTTAAAACGATTTCTGAAATCTAAAATCCCGAGGAGTTGGCAATAAAACGAGAGAAGCAGAACCATTATCTTCCGACGTATTTCAACGACTCATAGATGCTAAACAGATGGGAAACGGTAAAAAAAAACTTACTTCAGTATAAGGTAACATTCCTTAAGCAAAGAAATAGCAGCATCAGATCTGTAAACATTCCCGTTCATACGATGACGCCACGTAAACAAAGTTCTACAACTCTTACAAATTACATGAAATATTGAAAACGGGCGAGTTTGGTAAATCCGAAAAAATAAATAAAAATAATTCACTTATTTCCAATTTTAGTATCAATTAACAAGCCCCTAAGAGCTGCTTAAAAGAATATACATGTACATAAACAACACAGCGATAGATATGACGAGTTTCTCAGCCAAGCAGTTCAGTTAATTCTAGACCACATGAGGGGATGTCCATAATTAATCATCCAATTATCGTGACCAGCAATGGAATAAAGCTACAAAACCCAGACTTCAGCATGTTTCACAATGCCAATAGTACTGGAAACATAACCATTAAAGTAAACTCACTGAAGGAATGAAATAGTCAAATATCGTTGTACAGTATACCATGTATTTATGTTTGGGCCAATAACCAACCCCCACCCCAATTTTTTTAAAAATGTTTATCAACTTGTTGTGTTTTAGGTATATGATATAAACAATATCACACTCTAATGTTGATCTCGGACCTGGGATTGCCCCTCGAGTGATCTCGGCCCTCGCCCTACGGGCTCGGACCGAGATCAACTCTCGGGGCCAATCCCAGGTCCGAGATCAACATTAGAGTGTGATATTCTATATTTCACATGACGTAGTGGTAACTTATATGACCTCATAATATATATATATATATATATCGTCATAGTACGGCATATAATACATAGTGTATATACTAGTACATCTCTTTGATGGATTAACTAAACTGTCCGAGTTCCATGACATGACATCCTGGGGCCACCACAATGTACAAATATATATAAACAAAAATAAATATGAAGTTCATTCGTGTTGTGAATTTTTTTTTACTTAGATGGATATTGAACCGCAGATTCTAACCACTTGCACAAGTATTGTCTTTTCATTAATTTCAAATGGAAAAAGTCTTGTTCCACATCTTGTTCTTAATTTTGCTGATCTAACAAAATCGTCTTTTCCATTCACTAATTCTTCTATCATCCCTAGTTTCCACTTCATTCTTGGATTCTCGTCTTGGATCAACACCACGTCCGCGGTATTTTTAGACTGCTTTTTTGATCCCGACTAAGGATGAAATTCCCGCGAACATGTAAGCTATTCCTGGGTCCATCTTTTCCAGAACTGCTGCGTTAAACGTTTTTGCCACGGTTCTGCTAATCTGCAAATATCACTCCAACTGTTCTCGCAGCCCTCCAAAAAATCAATCAATTCATTTGGATGTATGATAGACGGGTTAGTATTCGCCCGTGAAGAGGATGAGACGGGCAAAGAGGTTCTGGATCCCTTTCATGAATGATGAAGATAACGAACAGTGATCAATCTCATAACTTCTATAAGCAATACAAAATAGAGAGTTGGGTAAACACGGACCCCTGGACACACCAGAAATGGGATCAGGTGCATAGGAGGAGTAAGCATCCCCTGTCGACCGGCCAGTCGTGAGCCCTATATCTTGATCAGGTAAACGGAGTTACCGGGTATCCGTAGTCAAAAT
Organism: Ostrea edulis; assembly: GCF_947568905.1. Classification (NCBI taxonomy): domain Eukaryota; kingdom Metazoa; phylum Mollusca; class Bivalvia; order Ostreida; family Ostreidae; genus Ostrea; species Ostrea edulis. Next base: position 4,037,192 of record NC_079167.1, on the reverse strand, counting down.
CAGTGTGTTAAGAACTGCTTAACAATCGGTTTGAACTACGTCAGATAGCATTTGACCCAATGATAGCTTGTATTGGCAAACTAGATCTTTATAACGACAATAGAATTTGCGAAATGCTGACTGTTGAAACCCCTGCACCATCAACTTGTTTGTCAGTAGCCTGAATCAATAAATCAATCGATTGTATCTTGTTTACGGTCTCTCTCAAGAATTTTTCACTTATATGGAAACGTCACCAAGACCGGTGAAAGGTTTCAAATTTAGACCTATACTCGGCACTTACATTGAGCAGTGAAGGTTCTTTAGTGTGCGACACCTACTGTAACACGGGACATCGGTTTTTAAGGTCATTCTCACCTGGTGCCGAGCGTTTGGCGATGGCACTTGTCACTACCTGTTTTAACAATCTAATTCAAATCAGATCCTGGTGCGTTCAGAGTAAACCCAATGGTACCGTCACCGATTTGCCAAAGATAAATATTTAAGTCATTGGTACTATTGGATCCTTGTGTACTCTGAACGAGTTTGGGTTATAAATGGTAAAAAAATCCAACTATGGCTGATCAGTTAGTACAAAATGTCAAAAGTATACGCTCATATCACCTTTGTGAATAATTTTGCACCAAGAAGATGCGTTTAGAAATATATTTTTAAGTTTTATTTATCACTTTCTCCTGCAGATTATTTTCTACATCTTCGCTAGCCAAGAGTTTTCGGTCAATAAATGCGAAGCTGGGTAGACCAAAAACTCTTTGGCTAACGAAGATGTGTTTTCTCTTGTAAAACATCATAAGTATAGACCATCTGACGAAATGGTTAGACTGGGAGATTGCTACACCATATCACTTACACTTGATGTTTTTAAAACCCATTTCCGTCTATGCAGGGGTATGTTTGAAGCAATATGTCTGAAATTGTCTTTAGTTGATGCCTGCGAAGATTTATATGGGGGGAGATGTGATACAAAATCGGTTTCTTTCAGTGTGTACGCGATGCCCGCCATTTTTGATTACGTCATAAATAGAGTTACCAACGCTAACAGAGCTCTAGGTTGTCTGCAGATACATGTATGTTTACCATTGGTAAAATTTATTGGCAAACATTGGTACCATTGTCGTACCAATGGTAACTTATTTCAACCAATGGTAGTACTTTGATCGCACCTCATACTCTCACAATCGCTATGCGGATCTAAGAAGTGTGATTTTAATTTTATATTGGTGTTTTAACGACTTGGGTTTGTCGCGGCCGGGATTCGAACCCCTGCCTTCCGCATAAAAGGTTATTCGATCTGACATTCTGCAACTACTGATGTTAGCAAAATGACGGAACTTTATGTAATAAGAGATTATTGATGTCATCAACAGGGCGATCCGTTACGTAATGAGGATTTTAAATGGGCCTTACATTCGAAGTTTTTATTCTTTCTATCGATAAAACTGTACAGATATTTTCATAAAGCATTATAGAACAAAACTTACTCGCTAATTTAGGATCAGAAATGTCAGTTGCATATATCACATTGCATCATAACAGAATCAAACAAAAGACCTCCTCGTTACTCACGAGATCGTGTCTAATCATTATATATATCATGTTTCCTAAATGTAATTTTTTTTAATTATTTTGAAAGGACTTCCGTTTCCAACGGAAGACCTTATCTTTAGCTCACCCGAGCTGATCTGATTCTTAAAATTTTTCTTCTCAAGAACCACTAGGCCAGAAAAGTTAAAATTTACATGAACGCTTCCTGATATTTATATGAATCAGATTCAAGTTTGTTCAAATCTTAATTGGCCCCCGAGGGTAAGGTGGGGCCACAATAGGGGATCAAAGTTTTACATTCGAGTATAAGGGAAAATCTTTAAAAATCTTCTCACTGTGCCAGAAAGTTGACATTTGCATGAAAACTTCCTGACATAGAGTAGATCAAAGTTCGTGCAATTCATGATCCCCGGGAGTAGGGTGTGGCTAAAATAGGGGATCAAAGTGCTATATATGGGGAAAATCTTTTAAAATATCTCTAAAACTATCTAAGCTAGCGCTTTCCTATTTTGTATATACATTATTTTAATATAAAAAGACCTTTCATGTAATGCAATAGTGTGTGATCTTGTGACCTTGACCTGGAAGTTTGACCTACTTTTAATAAAAATCTTACCTATACAGTATGTCCTGAAGTATTTAAAGGGAAAGACAACCCCAACCACATTGTTGCTTATATGAATAAAGTATTACTTCCTCATATCGTAAATGACAATCTTTAACAACAAAAATCCCTGCTTAACGATTAAATCAATATTAATCTATCATATACATGTATATTAAATTACCCGCGCTAAGAGAGCGGTTCATTGACATCACACCGTCGGTTCCGGTGCTGTAAACATGACAAGTCACGAAAAGTTAAGTTGGAGCCGTATAGATTTGAGCCCGTTCATTCGCAAGAAGAAATTGAGAAAAGAAGACGTTCAGTCGAGTCACAGACCAGGCGTTTCTTCATACAATTGTCTTGAACCTCAACTTGTCATTACGCAAATGATGGATCCACACCTTACATAGTCTTTTTCTTTTCAGATAGCTTGTTTGGGTCAGGAATTTCGAAAAAACAAAACAATTTTTTTCATATCTCCCCTTCGCATTCGTGCAAAAGCGGAACGTCAAAATTATTGATTTTTTTTTTTTTTTTGGTCGTCTTGAATACAAAAGAGTTCCACATCATGACAGCCTCTATAGATGGCAGGGATTTCAATTTTTAATGTTTTCAAATTAGTTCTAGGCCGTATATCAACAGAATAATATGACATATTTTTATCATGTAATTAATCCTGGAACTGACATGTGACATGTGAAAATGCCTGCCAGGGGATTAATATCCTGGGTTGATGTCTTCAAGTGTGAAGACATTTAAGGAGGGGGGGGGTGTAGCGGTCAGCCGGGTTCGATCACCGGTGGCCAGATAGCTCAGTTGGTAGAGCACCTAACTAGAGATTCAGGGGGCCCGGGTTCGAATTCCGGTCTGGTCCGTTGCATTTTCTCCTTTCCTGTTACACTTGCTAAAACCACTCAGGCGCATTTCCATCATTGCAAGTAGAACAGTCACGATCATTTTAATGGTAGCTTTTCTTGCTCAGATGTCAGGTAAATCTGTTAACCACCAGAGAAATTCATCGGAGGTTAATCAACAGTGGCATCGTTAATGTGCCACATACATTTTCCATGCATCGAAGCCGAAGGAAAACGTTTAACAGACTTTAAAAGGTTTCAGCATATATCACATATCACTCATGTTATTACTGCTGTCAAATGACATTGCACTAAATCCATATATCACATATCACTCATGTTATTACTGCTGTCAAATGACATTGCACTAAATCCATATATCACATATCACTCATTTTATTACTGCTGTCAAATGACATTGCACTAAATCCATATATCACATATCACTCATTTTATTACTGCTGTCAAATGACATTGCACTAAATCCGGCGCCTACATGTAGTAATTATGTTAGTGAAGGCACACATCAACATGCATGCGGAACATGTGACCAACCAGTAAACTGGAGCCAACATGGCTTAGTTTGTGATACCTGTAATCAATGGTACCACAGGGTATGCCAGTCAGTGACATCGGGACCAGCAACATGTAAATGACTCGGCCTTAGCCAGGGACTGCATCATGTGTGGATGTCCGAACTTCACAACTTTCTCTTTTTCTATGGTCTTTAGTACCAGTGATGACCTTACCAGTAGTGCTCTCAGTGATCTACTAGAGAGCCCGGACCGCGACCCAGCTATGCGCCCCCCACCCACCCACCCCCAAAGAGAGGAAATCATAACCACAGTAATGGGAAGTATCAATCTAATTAAAATTAGATCCTTTGATCCGCTCATCTACTATCGCTACACAAGGATCTAACAACTCTCCATAAGAGGTCATCTCAGATTGAACTTTGTTGAGAAAATAGCACTCAATCAAATTCTAATCTCTTGACCAATCAGAATATCGCATCTAAACTACTGTTCGGGAGTGTGAAAAAATGGCGGCACCTACAATCGACAACATTGTCGAAGAACTATTACCGGATTTTGGCGTGAACGCTCTGAAACCGGAACAGAAGGAAATAATTAGCAATATTACAAAGAAGAAAGATTGCATTTCTGTCTTGCCAACTGGGTTTGGAAAGTCGTTGCCATTCCAGGTTTACGCTGCAGCTCAGAAACGAACTAGTCGTGAGGCTGGACATGTACTCGTATGTTCGCCATTGATAGGCCTGATGAAGGACCAGACCAAAAAGCTGTCTCGTATCAGTTACTTAAGCGTTGGCTACAAAGGTAATACTCATGATACGACTAAATGTATAGTTTCAGCTTCGAAAGCTTCTTCCATGTCGCAGTACCGTTTCGATCAACTTCTTTTATTAGAAATGAAAACCCGCACAGACAACAAATATTACATAAACTATATATCCTGCGTGGTGTGGACGGCGAGGCTGGTATGGCCGCAGCCATTTTACTTGTTTATATATACGTTCGGAAGACGTCGTTTCCGAGAATATACAATCGCACCGACGATTCTCAAGCCGATCGCTGATTGGTCAATGCAAAAGTTCAATCTGAGATGACCTCTTATGGAGAGTTGTTAGATCCTTGTGTAGCGATAGTAGATGAGCGGATCAAAGGATCTAATTTTAATTAGATTGTGGGAAGTATAAGATAAATCTAAGACTCTTAAATGTTAACTTCCAGTCAGTTAAAACAAAACAGGGAGAATTACTCAACCTTATCGAGAGCACAAATCCTGATGTAATCTTTGGAACTGAAACTTGGATTGACCGCTCGAAGATTCACAATTTCTCCCGATGGGCTTTACTACTTATCGCAAGGACAGAAATCTTAGCGGAGGAGGTGTAATCATTGCAGTTAAAAATGATCTTCTCACTTCGAAACGGAGTGTGAAATCGTGTAGTGTAGGCTAAACCTAGTCTGTCATCGTACAATCTATTTATCCAGCTTCTACAATCTAAAAAGAAGTAATGAAGGCTTCCTAAGTTATTGCAAAGGTATAGAAAGAGCATGCAGGGTAAACAATGCAGTTATCATATCAGCAGGGGACTTCAATATGCCTGGAATAAATTGGGAAACAAAAAGTATTAAAAGTGGAACTCATAGTATGTGAGGATACACTATAAATTCATAGAGACTCTTGATGGCCTTGGACTATATCAGATGGTCGTCACTCCAACAAGAGGTACGAACATACTCGACTTGGTGGTAACGAACCATCCATCCACCGTCAACAGGGTAGAGACCATGCCTGGTATTTCAGATCATGATGAAGTATTTGTAGAATTAGACGTCATACCATTCAACAACGACCTCATAAAATACCATTATACGGAAAAGCAAACTGGGACGAGATCAGGAAAGATATGAAAGAAGTATTATCTGTCATTGAATCCATGAGGGACAGTGCACTTTCATTTTCAACAGGCACTGAAAGGAAGTATCAAGGAACATATCGAGGTAAGCTACTGACAAACAAGTTGATGGTACAGGGATTTCAACAGTCTCGATTGAAGTCAGCATTTCGCAAATTCTATAGTCGTTATAATGATCTAATTCGTCAATACAACCTCGCATTGGGTCAAATGCTGTCTGACGTGTTTCATACCGATTGTTAAGCCGTTCTTGGTACACTGATTTTGACTGCGGATAACTCCGTTTACCTGGTCAGGATATGGGGCTCACGGCGGGTGTGACCGGTCAACCGGGGATGCTTACTCCTCCTAGGCACCTGATCCCACCTCTGGTGTGTCCAGGGGTCCGTGTTTGCCCAACTATCTATTTTGTATTGCTTGTAGGAGTTATGAGATTGATCACTGTTCGTTGTCTTCAACTTGCATCCATATGATCAAAGCTAGCCAGGAATAAGGATAGTAAACCATGGCTCAAACGAGATGTCCGTGGATTGATAAGAAAAGGGAACACATGTTATAGGAGAAAGAAAAAGTAAGGAAATATAAAGGATGTTAACACCTACAAGGAACTGAAACGAAAAACACAGCAGGAGATACGACGCTCATATTGAAAGTATCTAGTCAACATGATAACATCAGAACCAGATGATAAGAACCAAAACAGAATTCTAGACTTTCATCAAATATAGGAAGTCGGACGGTAATAGTATACCACCCTTAAAAAGGGACGGTCTTCTTCACCAGGAATCAGTAGACAAGGCAAATATTCTAAACAAACAGTTTCGGGAAGCCTTCTCTGAAAAAAAGTGGACATCACAGTTGAGGAGTTTTCTAAGCGGTGCAACATGAAGGGTGGATATCCCAGGATCGAAGAGTAAGACATAACAGTTAACGGAGTCCATAAGTTACTCAAGGGGCTGAATGTAACCAAAGCCCCGGGACCAAATAATATATCACAAAGGGTCCTCAAAAAATTAGCGCCAATCCTTACCATTTTTGAGAGATTTGACAATTAACATATGATGCATTTTTGTAAATAACAAAATTTTACCATGTACGATTGTGTATATAAAAAGGCCCAAAAATTTCTCTGTTTTAAATGTGTCTTGAATTAAGCTTGATCCGTGTTTAAAATAAGTTAAATATATGAATAAGACTTTTTCCCACCCTTTTTCAAACAAAGCGTAATAACTGAACTAAATTTCATCCAGATTATTGCCTAGGAAAAGGTGTGCCCATCTGTCGAGCAAAATGAAATTAATATATTGTTTATTAATAGACGATAAAAAATATATTTGAATATGAATTTGCTCGACGCATGGGCTGCATGTTTTCTGAAAGGAAAACCCCCTGAATTTATGAATTTTTTCATTGATTTTGGCAAGTTTATGCCAACTTCACGCTCTTGTCATTACAACACGAAGCAATTTTGGGTCAAATCAAATGTAGTTTGGGTTTTCTTATATATTCTCTTTTGGAATGGCAGATTTTGGGACTCCTATTGAAATCATCAATTTTCTGGGCTAGATGACTGTAGAAACTGTACCTGCACCAGATGCACATTTCGATAAATAATGTCTCTTCAGTGATGCTCAACCGAAATGTTTGAAATCCGAAATAACAATGAAGTTTTAGAACTATTATAGGGAAAAACAGCGTGCCAAAAAAGTGGAGTCAAATTCGTCCAAGGATAAGAGCTATGCGTGAGGGAGATAATCCTTAATTTTGAAATGAATTTCTAAATCTTATAACAGCAATTAAATATACATCCGTATTTTCAAGCTAGTAACAAGTACTTAGCTACTGGGCTGTGACCACGCGACGTGAACTCATTTTTCGCTTCTAATTTTTGAAATATTTTCCATTATATCGTAACATATCTGAATTTTCTTCGGTATAATGCTAAATCATTTACAATATGATTATGTCCACCAATTTGCCTGTTCAGAAAAAAAAGTATGGCAAAAGTCTACGCATGTTTTGAATGACCCTCGTATCATCAAAACCTTTACATCATACTACTAAAAACAAAGCTAATATCAAAGATGACTGACCTGGATATCCAGAGCCAATCGGATGAGTTCTACCAGAATGTCATCACCTCCCATCTCTATTGATATTAAACACATTGTGCAATACAAGGCCTCAAAGTTCCTTGCTTTGTTAGTATCCATCTGAAGATTCTCTATGATATGCCAATAGAACTGTATTCCATTCTATGAAAGAACTACTCGTATAATAGATATTCTACACTATGTACTGTATTCCATTCTGTAAGAGAATTACTCGCATAACAGATATTCTACACTATGTACTGTCAATCTAATTATAATCAGACTTCTTAGATTCGCGCCGTATACTCTCTGTAAGAAGTATTGTAACGATTGTGAGTGTATCCTAGGATCTGATTTTAATTAGATTGGCTGATGACAAAAACATCATGTACCCACTCCAGCATGGGTTCCGTAGAGGCCTCATGTGAAACTCAACTCATAGAGTTTATTGACGACATCTCAATCAACATCGACAAGGGAAAACAGACTGACTGCCTTATTATGGACTTCTCCATAGCATTTGATAAAGTGAGTTATAGCCTTCTAATTCATAAGCTTAACCATTATGGAATAAAAGGGGAGACAAACCAGTGAATCCAAAGCTTCATTACAAACCGCAAGCAAAGTGTAGTCGTGCAGGGGAATCACCCGAAGAGGTGCCAGTGGACTCCGGTGTGTCACAAGGTTCAGTCCTAGGACCGAGTCTCTTTCTACGAGTATTTTACATTTAAACGACATGCCGGAAGGCCTCTCATCGACCGTGCGACTCGTTGCTGATGATACCGTGGCATACATGACTATCACTTCAGATGCAGATGAAGAGGAGCTCAAGGACAACCTGAACCAACTAACAATCTGGCTCATGCAGTTCCTCCCAGAAAAATGTAATGTGCTTACCATCACCAAAAAATCGAAAAATCATCAAGAAGAACTACATCTTACACGGCCAACAGTTATAGCATATCCCATCAGCAAAATGTCCCGGCGTTACAATCTCGACAGACTTGAAATGGACCCAGCACATAGATAACATCTGTGTTAAAGCAAACAGCACCTTTGGCTTTCTCAAGAGAAAAAATCAATATCAGCAGCAACTCTAACATCAAAGGGAAAGCCTATAAATCATTAGTACGACCAACTGTGGAGTATGCCAGTGCGGCCAGAAATCCTCATCAAAAGTCAGATATTCTAAAGATTGAAATAATTCAGCGTGGAGCAGCCCGGTATGTCCACAACAGATACCATAACACCTCATCTATAACCGAGATGCTTAATCAGCTTGAATGGCCATCATTAGAAGTGCGGCGAAGGACACCCAACCTCTGTGTTATGTAAAAGCTGATCACCAACAAACTTCAGATTGACATTGGCGAGAAACTAAAAATCCAAGAAAGGACATTCAGGAATAACAACATTATGGCAGTGCAAATTCCATCATGTCGAACATCAGTGAGGAAGGAATCATTCTACCCACGTACCATCAAGGAGTGGAATGCCTTACCCACCTCTACTGTGATGGCTCCGAACCCTGAATGCTTCAAGGCTCGTCTCCGTCAATAAGCCACTGGTTTCGTTTGTTTTTAAACTTACCTGTAAATAGACCTTCACCAATTTGTTTTAACATGCGCACACCCACCAGTGGCATAATAGTCATCACATTGACGGTGGCCGCTTACTGGTAGAAGTAGAAAATCCCAAAAGGAAAATAGTCACTAACAAATTTTTCGTTCAAATGAAGACTTCCATGGCGCAATATTTTATCTCCCGAAATTGAAGAGTCCCTATAGTTTGAGATTGATCACTGTTCGTTATCTTCACCTTGCATCAATACAGGGCCACCATCTAGAATAGATATACAGAATAGATAGTTGGGCAAACACGGACCCACGGACACACCAGAGGTGGGATCAGGTGCGTAGGAGTTCTTCAGCTGTTGGTGGTATGTTTACGAGACAAGGTGGTGGTGGTCGATTTAGAACTTCCTTGAAATGCTCTACCCATCTAGCTCTTTGTCCTGTATCACTGGTGATAATTTTGTCCTGTTTTCCCTCACTGGGGGTTTTGTGTTCAAATTCCTACCTGAAAGTGTTCTGGTTATTTCATATAGCCTTTTCATGTTGTTCTATCTGGCTGCTTTCTCTGCCTCCTCGGTCATGTCATGGACAAAGTGTCTTCTGTCCTTCCTGGAACTTTTTTGACTTGTTTGTTGGCTTCCCTGTATTCTGTTCTAAGTTTCTCCTTTTGCTGAGTATCCTGACACTGGTTGATTTTTAGCTTCAACTCTTTTCTTTCTTTCACTTTTCCCCACGATCCTGCTGCCATCCACTCTTTGTGTTCCCTCGTTTTCTTTCCTAAGGCTTCACTGTATGCATTTTTCCAAGTGTCTTGAAGCTTAACCCAATGAACTGCTATGGTTGCCTCTGTCAGACATTCTGGTACCTTGTTGTTTATTACAATGTTGAACTCCTCTCTTAAGAAACTGGATGTTGATTTGTTGTGTTGTTTGATCGATTTGTCTTTGAATGTTCTAAGTTTCATCCTCAGTTGATGATCTAAGGCTGTATCTGCTGCTCATCTTGCCCTGACATCTAGCAAACTTCTTCTCCACTTTCGCATGGTGTTGATATGATCTATATGATTTTCTATTTTTCCGTCTGGCGAAATCCATGTTGTTTTATGGATCTTTTTATGTAGAAAGATGGTACCTCCTATATAACCAAATCGTTGAAAGTGCAGAAATCTGCAAAAAGTTCTCCATTTTCATTTGAGTTGCCGATGCCATATTTTCCCATGATGAGCTCTTTATTTGTGTTTTCTTCTCCCATCTTTGCATTCAGATCTCCCATCACTCATAAAACTCATCCTTCTCCTGTTCCTCTGCTGCATTTTTGGCGCATAAGGATAGTTATCTTTCTTCCCTTGGAGTTGAACCTGGCTGACATGAGTCTTGGTGACACCGGTTCCCATGCTATCATTGCTTTTCTTGCTTCTAGTGACAACATATGGGCAACTCCTTGGGTATGCGCATGGTCCTGCGTAGGGCCATAATATGGGATCAATTTTTTTTAAATTAAAGATTGAGACAAATAAGTCTTTTGAAAATCACAGCAGCTGGACAGGTAACTCAGGTGAGTGATGTGGCTCATGGACCTCTTGTATGAATAGTGGTATAGTTGAAAACTGTGAACTCGAGAAAATGACTCCAAAACGTGTCAAATTTCTGAATAAAATACTAATGAGTCGGGGAAAGCCCTGCCCAAATATTTTGAGCGGTTTCTAAAAATACACCTTTAACAGAATTTTCGGGATTTTACATGTCCTGTGCAATCAAAATTATATAAAATCAATGTAGGTAAATGTACAACATGTAGCATTTGTTAAAGCTTTATAAGGGGTGCTATTTTCACAGTTGTTGGGGAAGTTTAATTTCCAATTGTTTTGATATGTAAAACATGGTTTCGTATTTGTGTTGCTTATTATTTTGTTTGATAAATATTGTGGATATTTTAACTGTTATGGTACTTTTTCTCCAAGTGTCAATAATTTATTTTATAACCACATCGTCTGCATACGATAATAGATAATTTGAATCTACATGTAAAAATTATGCCGTTTAAGATTTAAACATAAATCAATAATATAGATGTAAAAAAAAATAAAAATAAATGTCATGATGGCGTATATGTGAAGTATTCATGGCATTCGGGTGTTTGTGGTTAATATGCATGCCATTGTCCAACCGGAAGTAAACTCTAAAAGCTCGTTTCCTGTTGATGGATGGAGAAGAATTACCTTGTTATTTCTTAGACATTTTTGTTCACATTTGTCGTTCAAATGCTGCAATTTCTCCACCCGCTAACACCAACAATAGCCATTAAAGGTAATAAGCGCAAATGACTGTTGTCGACTAAAACCGAAGTGTGTGAAGAAAGTACTGTATGCCTAGTGCTATTTAAATTATAAGGGATTTGAACGAGATTCCAGATGATCGTCATGTGATCTCTTTTCGACTTTCAGAATTCATATGAAGTATTCGTATTTGAGATATACGTCTACTCATTATGATTCCTCTGATTTTATAGCAATGACGTTATAGAATGATAGAAATCCCGAATTATCTCTGTATTTTGAGTCAAGAGAAATGTAAGAAAGTAACATTTATCACTCGTGCATCAAACATGTAGAACAGGGTGTTTATTCTAGTGATATGTCTGCATATTTTGAATGGCTGCATGCCACAGGCACTCGATGTTTTAAATATCTATAATAAAAAAAATTGTCTTCCTGTAAACATAATATTCACAAGGTATATCACGCCGCCATCTTGGTTTTCTTTTTTACCAGCTGCATCGCTTGAAAAGTTTGATATAATATGATAATTAGACCCCTACCGTTTAGAAGCAACTCTGTCGAGGTCTTGCCTCTCGCATCATCATGGTGAACTGGAAATAAAGTCATTTATCGGCTATAATCAACCGTCAAACATCGTCTACTGCTTCTCACATGCGAAAAATCGCTGAAATATGGACGGAAGTTGACACAATTATGCAAATGAGAATTCCCTTGCTAATGTACCCTCTGACGCGTGTGCGGTACGAAAAGGGGGTGGCACTGAATGCAGGATAGTTGCAGCCCTGCAAACAATAAAATTAGGGCACATTTGTGTGGTTTCGGGAGACAGGCTTGCACGGGAAATTTAGTAAATCTATCGCATTACCAAAACAACATTGGAAATGCTCATGACCCCCCCCCCCCCCCCCCCCCCCCCCGCTTCGACTCATACCCATGTTTTGTCACCCATTTTGACAACACTGAAAATTTATAAATAAACAGGACAGGACATTTCATTTTGGATGTATAAATGTCACTGAACATTTGAGAGTATACCCACGTGTACGCGCATGCGTGCGTGTTAATTCAATTTTGAACTTTTCTTATTAGTATGACATTTACTTTCAACTATGCTAATTTTAATACAACGACGTACACATTAATTGCTAGAACCGGCTGAAGCTGAAAGTAAATTTCCAGACATGAATTATGAAGGACTGCTCCGAGATTCGGTGAAGGCATCAGTCCAAATATTCAGCCAAACTGGATCTCAGCCGAGATTAGTAACTTAATGTCCTGTCCAAACGATGCCTGTTGACCCACTAGGCTCAGTAATGATGGAGAAAATCGTTGATAAAAAAAACATATGAAAAAAGAGTACTGCTTCATTATTCTTATTTTAGCTTGTAGGTTTTCAATTTAGTCTGTGGATTTTTTACCCACAGGCTAAAATTAGCCTGTGGTAGGAAAAGTTAATTTTGACCCCTGAATGAAGAATTATGATATTTCATTAGTCAATTTGCATAGCATTAACCAATGAAACCAAATGATATATATATGGCATTACAGCAGGTAAACAAAATTTGGAACTAGAATGTCATTGCACGTGTTGCTATTCCCCCCACTTAAAAGTATAAAAACTTCAAGGTTCCTAAGGTGTCTGGGTAGCGCTCTCGCTTCTCACTGCTGCGACCCGAGTTCGATCCCCATGACAGGAGTCAACATTAGCGTTTGTCCGCTTGTCCGGTACCAGTGGAAAAACATTTCGGACAAGTGAATATTGATGGGCACTTGTCCGATTGGACAAGTGCTTTTTTTATGTAAAGGAGTCTCCAAACAATTTTGTGAAAAGTGTATCAGTAGTTGAGAGTCGGAAGTACATGTGTAATGCATGGAAAATGAACTTCGATCCCGATATCAATCGTTATGTAAACTAGCTGAGTCAAACTCAATCGGGATTGGTGTTCACTTATTGTGTACTACTTTCAATCATCCATGGATCTTACGAAGTCATTGATTCAAAACAGGAAGTCTAGATAAAATTTTGTTTTATGCGTTTGTTATTTTTATCAAGAGAATAAGATAAAAAAAAAAATCATTCAAGCAGGTATAAAAATAGACTATATATTAAGTAAATTAAATACAGTTTTCAAGTTGACAATTTTAGATCCTTTTTTGAAAATTTTTCGGACAAGTGAATTGAAGTTCGGACAAGTAAATATCTTTGTCCCTTGTCCGAATGGACAAGTAGGAAAAAAAGTTAATGTTGAGCCCTGCGTGATCGACAGTGGTTGTATGTGAGAAGGTATGGCAGTCGCCCGCTCAGACACGTCGGTTTCCTCCATGTACTCTGGTTTCCTCTCACATAAATGATTCCCTAGCGCAAACATCCGTGCATCAAAAGAACCCCATTGGAAATAAGCTTTCGAGCTTTCATGGGTTTTCCTTGGTATTTATGTATGTTTGTATGTATGTATATACCGAATTAATATTTAATTTAATCAGAGAAAGATAATTTTTTTGCAAAATGATGATATTGCCAGTAACCACAGGAAAGAAACAAACGCGGAGTCCCCAAAATCAAATATTGATCCTGAAATTTAAGTAGAGATTGAAAAAATCCGAAAGTTGAGAAAATTTCCACAAAAATGGCTTACACTTTATTCTTGGCTAAGATTGGAGAAAAATGAAGAAACTGGAGATAAATTTATGTATTGCAGCATTTGTACAGAACGTAACAAAAAACTATATAGCATGAACAAAGTAGCTAGAAATAAAAACTTCCAGCATTCAACTTTAAGCAGACACATAAACTTGGCAGATCATTAACTTATTTATGTTTGTGAATTGGATGGTTTCAGAAAACTTACATTGTACCACTCTCAAAATTCAAATCATTGATTGATCTGTTGCCTTAAGTGGGTCTTGAGAAAATTGAAATCATTTTGTTATATTAACTAGATTGGGGTGGGGTGGGGGGGGGGGGGTGACAACAATAAACTTCTTTCTTAACTTGGTTTGTTTATACCTCTGATTGTCAGGCTGTTTGTTTGAAAGAATGAAATCTCGACTCATTGATTTTAGCTTGGGACTCATTATTGTAATCAAGGGGAGTCCCCTGGACTCATGATAACCAATTTCTAAATGAACCACTGCAGCAGAACAGGTGTGATGCATTTATTGGGGTTAAATGGGGATTTTTTAATGCTAAAAATACAGATAGAAGCTACATAGCATAGAAAAGGATGGGGTGGATTAGGTGATGCTTCATATTCCTTTGTCATTGTTCAGACATCAGGCAATGGACCCTGTAAAGAAGTTGTAGTTTAGCATGCAGAGCCAGGTGGGTAAAATGAAAATATGACTGAAGAATCTGGTTTCTTCCTACAATAAGTCTTCCACTGTTACTAAGCAGAGTGCCAATATTCATGGTTCTGGCATTTGAAACAGAGAAGTTCAGCTGCAGCGAAAATTAGGCTGAAAACAGTATTGAATACCAACAATTGAAATGAGGTACAAAGTGCTGTCTTTACCAGATAATATGGTGTGCCTCACCTTAACTTGAACTTTGGTTTTTATCAAAGAGAAATGAACTACATTGTATTGTAAACATACTTTTGCCATGTGGTCATAATTAGGTGGCTTTACATTTCCAGTTTAGTTCACAAGGTGAAAATCCCAATGATTTGTTTGTATGTTGTAAAGATAGATATTTTCAATTATTTCATTATGTATTTCAATTTAGAAGGCCAATCTGCCATTCTTTGAGATCTGGCATGAGCTGTATATGTAGACATATATTTATTGACAATACATGTACTTTTAGCTACAGATGTTGAGTTAAAAAATATTGCAATTGTTTATTTCTAAAGCATTCAAATTAATCTTGTGGATTAACCGAAGTAGTTAGTCATCTTGCCTCCCATGCCTTGGGCTATATATCAGTATTGATTACCCGTGCATGTTGTGAGTGATTTACAGTTTGACACAAAGAAAACATGTTTTGATTAAGTGTAATGTCCCAGTTTGGTCAAGTGCATTAATTTTGAGGAACATATTGTAAATGGAACAACTTACTTTCTGTCTAATTTGATTTACATGAAACAATTATGATATGGATATGGGGCATGTACATGTATATGATGATACATAATTTATAAATTCATGAAACACCATTCTTGTCTTCTTGATGCAAAGTCTCTCTTAGATTTGGGGATTTATTTTGAACTTGTGTCTGATGTTGCTGTAAAAGTCTGCAGATTTTTTAAGTTGGTCGGTTGGTCTGTAGACCAAGTCTTGTCCGCTCAATATCTTTAGAACTTTTTGTATGACAGACATCAAACTTGCTACACTAGTACATCTTAAGGAATAGATGACCCTGTTGTATTTGAGGTCAAAGGTCAAGGATCACTGATACATCTTAAGGAGTAGATGAACCCTATTGATTTTGAGGTCACATGGTTAAGTGTCAGTTGTCAATTCTTTATAAACTTTAAGCTACACAGCTCATCAGTTTACTTAAATCATTAATGACACAGTTGATATCAGAAAAATAAAGTATACCTATGACGGAGAACACAATTACATATTTTCTTCTCAGACTTTGAATGCTAGGTGTATGTATTTTCCAAAGTTACACATGTCTTTCAATTTATTAACAGTACTTAAACATTTGAACTAATTTAAACACAGAAGGTTTTTTCCCAATAGTATGGCTTAATAAATTGTTTCCTTAAACTTGAGTACAAAGGACATTGTAAAATGACATTTGCCTGTATATTGTATATCTTGTGTACCTAAGAGCCACAGGGCTTAAAAAAGTCAATTAAAAATCACAAATGCTCCCGAGTACTGTTATGTGTAATTATCTTTAACATAATTATTAAGGCATATAGGTTGATTTAAAGTCTATTTCCTTAGGGTATCATCAATATTCTCTTTTTGTGAATAGCATATTTTCCAGTTTTTAAAGTATATAGTGTTGCCTCTAGGGGTGAAACAATTCACCAATATATCGATACTGTTCAATATAAACGCTTGATTCAATGTTCGATTCATTGCCTAGAGTTTTGGTTTGATACGTTTATTACAAACGTGTTCACTAAAATACACCAGGGTCGGCCTGTACTTATTTTTTTTTTACTGTCGAATGTTAGGACTGTTGTTTGTCTTGAAATTATGTCTGACGGAAAAAATAACGAACTTTATCAGTTTAAACTATAGAGCCAACAGTCATCTTACCGTTTGGCAGTTTGGAAACATGCTTTTAAAATTATGATTGTGAATCTTGGTAATTAAATTCTTCTTCTGTAAATTGTATCGTATTGGAAGTTTTGAATCGTGGCATAAGTATTGCAATTTATACTATATCATGAAGGGGGTGTATCGTTTCAGTCCTAGTTGGTACCATATTATAAGCAATGGATCACTGAGGAATAAGGACAAAACACATATACTTTGAAAGAATGCACCAGTTGGCAATGTTATTATGCCTAATTTTAAGCATAGAAATAAAGAAATTTCATATTTTTATAAGCTACAAACATTTCTTTAACAAAGATTTAAAATTATTCAAGAACAGGGCTTGTATACTAAGTTTTTTATTTTTATGGGGAAAAGGTTATATTTTTTGACATAGTACAAATAATTTGAATATAAACACAGGCCTTGATAATAAAAAATTACATATATATGTATTGAGTTTAGATACAATGACATTTCATCAATAAATGAATAAAGTGCTCCATACAAAATTGAAAAAAATTGTCTAACATTTTTATCTATTTTGAATGAAATTTTGAAAAAATGGGTATAATGTTGTACTTTGTTACATCAAAAAATACAAACTGCTTTGAAAAGTACATTATAGTAAGATATTTTTATTCGTGATGCACTTTGTATATTTATATTTCGTATGCCAAAAGGCCCTCTGTGAGCCTCATCTTTTGAAATCAGGTTTTTATGCATAGATCCTGGTTGATTTATTACAAAATTGTTTCAAACTTTGCTGCATGTACACTTGTATGCTACTGAATTTTATTTTCCAAAAAATATATTGTAAATTTTTGAATTGAGAAAAGTATAGAACAAATCCAGAGTATTTGAATTATTTGCCATATTACTAGTATACTGTTTACCATTCACTTAAATAAATGAAGCATTGCAGTACGTACTTGTAATGATATCCATCAATTTCCTGTTTGTGATTTAAAGCTTGATAATAAAAGAATTGCTTCCATTTCATAAGCATTTTATACATAATAGCATAATCTTCCTTGAGAACACATAACTTCCTTTTCTTTGTTTATTTTAGGTACCTTATTCAAAACGTGTTTTAGGTGAAAAGAATACTTTGATGTGAATACTTTATTTAGACTTTCTCACTTTTAATAGGGGGATAATATAATTTGATTTATTCTTTTCAGGAGGACAATGAATTTCTAATACAAGGTCACACAATGGGGGACCGTACCACAGATAGCCCCTCTCGAATCCCTGTGCTCTCTGACAGTCACCACATTAACGGGACCACACAAAAGCCAGAGTCACCAGACAGCAATGGCCAGAAAAGAGAGGCACAGACTCATGGAGAGTCCAAAGGCTTTGAGACCTTTGTTATGACAGGTGAAATGATTATTAGAACGTCCCAGAAAACATGCAATCCTTCAAGTAGAAATCCGTCGGACAGCACAGATGAGTCCTTCGACAGTCAGTCTAGTCTTCCTGGCACTATGAAATCAAATCATATGTCAGCTGAATCCGGTTTTGGGGATCATGATGCTCATGAAAAGACTCTAGTCACAGAAGATATAGGTAACACAATGAGTTCTTCACAAAGTTCTACTCTGTCTTCTGATATCAGTTCAGATGTGTCAGTGCAGACAGTGATGAAACGGAATATAGGCAGTGAATCGGCTAGTGTGACCGATAGTAGCTCTGGGGTTGTGTCTCCTGAAAATTCAAATGGGGATTTAACTTTGGAAGGTTCCATGAAAGATTCTGTTGAATCAGGGAAACTGGTGACCAGTAAAAGTGCTGATAAAATTGCCTCAACAAGTCACCAAGCGGTGAGAGGAAGTAAAAGTCAGGAATTACGAACAAATAGTGAATTCTCCACCGTGAACATTGACATTGAGGAAGATGTGGCACATTCTCTGGACCAGATTCCTCAGCAAGGACTTAACTTGTATGAAATAAGTAAAAGTGCAGAAAGTTCCCCAGAACAAAGTACTTCGGACAGAAATCATGAAAGGGAGTTCATACCGGGCTTCATAAGTCTTGATGACAGTGTGAATGGTGCTAAAACCTGTGATACAAATAGTGACCAAGAAATATGTGCCAAACCTGGGGACAGTAGCATCCAGTCTAATGCAGGTTCTCATCGATCAGAGCGAGACTCTTTAGATCCATCCATGGACCCTAATCTTTTAGATTATCAGCCACCAGTGAAAAGTGTGGATCAACCATCTGCCAATAGATTGGCCAAAAGGTTGTTCCTTATGGATGGGTTCAAGAAGTCAGATGTTGCAAGACATCTGTCCAAAAAGTAAGAAGTCAGATAATTGCGCATGGTTACTAACTTACTAGTACATGTACTTGACCAGTTGACCTTTAACTGGATATATAACAAGGTTGGGTGGTAAAAGAAAGAGTAAATTCCATATTTTCAAATGAGTAGAAATACTTTATATAATCATGCAGCATCAGTAAATTTGCATAGTAGGTTGCCAAACAATTGGAACCCCATAAATTGTTGAATTTATTTATAATTTCAATGCTTCTGTATTAGGTCTTCATTTTATCATATTTACATTTCCAGTGATTTTGCCTTTGATATGTTTATGAATTTTAATGATAGCCATTTCTTCATGAATGCACTGCAGTTGTGAACAATGCCAGGGTTCTCACTAGAATAAACTAGAATACATTAATAATTAGATTATATGTATTTCTGCCCCCTGCAAACAAAGTTTGGGGGTATACTGGAATCATCTTGTCTATGTTTGTTCGTAGACATCATTTGTCCAGAGGATATCTTTAACACCGATGAAAGATTTCATTAAAACTTTATGTATATATCTTATATGAATAATGAAGTTGTGCACCTGCTATTTTGATTGAGATATTTTAATATTCAAGGAAGTTATGGATAATTTTTTTTCCGTTTGAGGGGGTGTTGTTAGTTTCCAGAGGATATTTTTAAAACTAATGAACATACTTGATTCAAACTTTGTGAACAGATTATGTTTATATAATGAAGTTGTGCTCCTGTCATTTTTGTTGAGATTCGTCAACAGTCAAGGAATTTATGGATATTTTTATTTTACGGGTGTTTCAACTTCATTGACTTAGTCATTTTCTTTTGCATTTTGTAATGATCTGTTCTTTCACAAAGACTACTGCATTAGTTTAGGAGAGGGTATAATGGGATCATCAGTCCATTTGTCTGTCTGTCTGCCCATCTGTCTGGATGATTTTGTTGATAAAAGATGTGTCGTTTTCTGGCTCAAGTATGCTGAATAGTAATTATTCATGTAATATTATTCAGAAATTATATAAATTATATAGATTGATAACAAAATGGATGAGAAGCCCCTGTGCTTCATGTCGACATTTCATGAAAAGTAGGGCTGCAACAGGTACCCAAAATAACTGAAAACTGCGGGTCATGTTGTTCGGGTCGGGTTCGGTTCCATTTTTCCGTATTTCGGTTTGGGTTTGGTTTTTACAATAGAATCATTATGTCGTCAAATCCTCAAAGGTGGCTGTATTTTGATCAATTGTTAAATGATGGCATTGTCAACAAAACTGTACATAATGACAGTATAATTATGTAAGATATGTCAGACGCATTGAAAATATGCCACAGGAGCAACATCGTCAATGACAAAACATTGAAAGCATGGAATGGAAACTAGTTTTTCATTTATTCAGAACGACTTACTGATAGAATAAGATACAGTGTGACAAGTTACTAGATAGGAGCTTTCACTAGTAAAAATTTTATGATTCCGTAAAGAAAACAAATAATACGGAGTCAGACATTTAATATTTATCAAGCTTAACACAATTATTATTTTAATCACATTTTCTACTGAAATAATCACTTGTCTGATTGGACATTTAGTGTGTATTGAGTTTTCACTTGCCTCGGGCAATCAGACAACCTGTAATGTCGATCCCTGCATAGTATGATTTAATTTTATCTAAGTAGAAATGTTAGGTAGTCCAAATAATTGGGGGGGGGGGGGGCTGCAAAGAAAATAATGTCACAGGGAGATGACATGTATTAAATGATGGCATCTGGAGGAAGAGAAGCAAAGTTTGACATAGAAAAAGAAAAAAATCTGTAAATCTTCTCTAAAAAAACACAATGGTTGGATATGATTAAGACTATGGCATAAAAGGGTTTTACAGTTAGAAAATTCAAATGTTCATGTGAACAGTATGGTCCATGGGCCTCTTCATTTTTCTGCATGACTGTATAGATCACCTAGAATATTTTTCTTAAAACAAAAGTTACTGTTTGATAACAAATATACCTGGTACATTTGTGTTAAAGATCATAATAAAAACAAATCCTGAACTGTAGTGAATTTGCATGATACTGTACAAAAGTGAATGATATTGAGTTTAATACATATGGCAGTCACATTTTTATGCCCTTGAGATCAAAGAATGGGGAGTGGGGGTTATTGTTTTTGTTATATGATGTCTGTATTATCTTTCTGCAACTTTAACCTTGGTCACTACTTTTTAACTATACAAGACAAAGACTTCATACTTATTGCTCAATGGTCAGTTTAAGTGCTATGTAATATGAACATTTTCTTCTTTATTACAGAAATGAATTCAGTTCACTGGTGGCTGAGGAGTATTTGAAATATTTTAACTTTTATGGAGATACTCTAGATAAAGCATTAAGGAGATTTCTCAGTCATTTTTCTCTGATTGGTGAAACCCAGGAGAGAGAGCGTGTTCTGGATCATTTTTCCAGACGATTCATAGAGTGCAATGCTGGGTCCTTTAATTCTGTAGGTAAGTAACATTTAGTTTGCAGCACATACAATTTGAGTATAATCTTCACTCAAACAAATGGGCTGTAATAAGCAACAAAGGCTATATACCCTATATTTAATGATAATCATTTATTTTGATAAATTGAAATAAATATTTTCATAATGTACACTTTGTGAGTCTAAACATGTAAAGAAACTACTGTTGAAAGTACCATTTTATGTCAGTAATCATCTTTTTTTCAATATTTATGGACTAAACCTTCAATAAATTGTTTTTATTTTACACATTATTTTTTTAGAATAAGGATTTGCGTAAGAAAAGCATACGTAAACTCTACAACAAGTACACCCCCTCCCCTAAAATCTTGAAAAACTATACATTATCATATTTTCATAAAACTGTTATTTTTGTCACTCATACCTTTATGCTTTCTTTCCAGTTTCTAGAAGGGGTTGTGTTTAACATCAACCTATTCATTTGGAATTTAATCTAATATTAAAATGATTACATAGCTTAAATATACTAGTAAAAGTTTTGTGTAAAGCAGAGTTTTTTCAATTTATAAGTTAATTCTGAACACAATTAAACAGTTCTAGTGTTTGACACATTTCATTTTTAATCAAACATGCTATTTTATATTAAGCAATCTATATGTAAACAAAAACCTGGCATGAGCCTTGTTTACTTAACAAAGAATTGTGAGTGCTGTATCTCATTTGTAACTCGATAGCTGATGTTCAAGTTTGGTTGGCCATTAGAAATTTTAGTTAAAGAGGTTCGCACCTGAGATTTGGAGTAATGTCAATTTTTTGGGGAAGTGTATTTTTTTATTTCTACATTGAAGGAAAATTAGCAAATTAAAAAGAAAAACTTGGGTTGCAATACTTGTTATTGAGCTACAGCGTTCTAATCATGACCTTTTTGCATTTAAAATTTATTCAATTAAAACTTGATTTGTGTGTTGGTGTCAACACAACATAAGCAACACGTACAAATCAATCATAACATAAGATAGGTACATAATCATGCCTTCTAACACTACAGATAAAAAAAAATTAATACAGGCAATGCAAATAAATAATGACCTTTTTGCACTTGATATATGAAAAATTTTGAGAGTTTAAAAGGACAGATTGGGAGTACCGGTAATGTCAATTTCTAAAATTTCACATAATTTTCAAGGTCTTGTCTTAAAGCTGTATGGTCCGAATTACAATATTTTTTTCCATCTCGTAAAAACGTTATTAAATCATCGCACGTATGTAGTTATGAGGCTGTACGACATATCATAAATTATTTCACCTGTTTTAACCCAAATTATTTGATTTTAAATCGATGTTTACAAATAACCGCATCACTCTGCCATTTCAAGTGATAGTCACGTGACCAGTTCAAATTTTCAGATCATCGGTGATCATCGGTGGTCTTATCTGTGTAAAGCTGTGTATTTTGTTATAACAGTACCGTACCATAAGTTTAATAGAAATAAAAATATCAAATACCTCTTAGTAATTCGTTGTTTTACGCTCTTTCAGCCTTAAAACTAGACAGTTGCATATGAGTTGATACATCATGTTGGGATTCCCCTGACGTGCGTGGGTCTGTTTATAGACGTCTATTATGGGATGATTTATATATGTAGCCACTATATTTACTTTCTAAATAATATTCGCACTGTTTTCTTTTACATGCAGATGT
>NC_079167.1:3986601-4004101 GCF_947568905.1 Ostrea edulis | reverse complement strand
GTCACTCAGACACTTCTAGTTTTTAATATCATTTGTGATTCAGCAATGAACTTTGCAAGAAAAGTTTTGCTATGTATTTCTTTCCTTTTAAACACTGGAATAACTTTAAGCAGGGTCTTAAATTTACTGAATTTCCTTGTAATAATTTGCTTGCATTGAATTGATATTGTCCAAAACTTAAGAAAACGAAAATATGTCGCTTGTGTAAGATGAGAGTTAGGCCAATTAAAATTAATTGATAGATTATCATCCCCGCCCGCCCCTCAAAAAAGGGCCCACCCCCATTTTTTTTTTATTTTCGCAAAAATTACGATTTCAAACAAACTTGCATCTCAGTGACATGAGTGAATGATTAAAGTCCCAGAATGTTGTTTTTATATCTTCTACCAAGGATTCTTTGAATGTTATCTTGATTAACACTTTGTTTAATGCCTTTTGTCATTAATTTTTTTCTCTCGGGAAATAAAAATAAATTCCTCCCCATCCGCCCCATATTTTTGTGTGACCCCGGAGGATAGTCTACTGATTAAGTTGAATTGGCCTTAAATATTAATGGTGTGATGTTGTCTTCTTTTAATAAGTACTAAATATATCAATCTTCAACACTTAAAATGTTGCTTATTACTTAGTGGAGGATGAAAGTATGGTATGTTTTCTTTCAAAGTGATAGCAATGAACTACAGGCTTGGATTGACACAATCAACTTTGTGGCTGCCAGTTTCTCTGCACCAGCCTTGCCAAGTGCAGTTGGGTCACAGAAGAAGTTCCAGCGCCCTCTGTTACCAGCTTCATATACCAAACTAAACCTGGTATTCCTTTAATGTTGTAGATTACTTATCAATGATATCTTATTTTTGTGTAATTTAACATGATGCATCTATTGTGGAATTCATAATTCCAACACAAAAATTGAGCCCCACAAATTTAAATTATTTTGCAGTAGTGTATTGACAAATTTGTTTACAGCATTGGTTCAGGGTAGGGCCATAGTAGAAGTTCAATGTTTTAATCGAAATAGAGTGGGGAATTCTCTAAATATCTTCAGATGATGAATTGCAAGAGCACAATATTCGAAAGTTCTTTAAAGTGTAGATCCGAGTTTGTTCACACCATCCTCCACATGGGGGGGGGGGGGGGGGGGGGGGGGGGGTCATAATTCTAATTTATGTTTTATATGGAAAATGCAATTTCTCAGGTTAGCAATATGGCCCACATGGGGGGGGGGGGGGGGGGGTGTCATAATTCTAATTTATGTTTTATATGGAAAATGCAATTTCTCAGGTTAGCAATATGGCCCACATGGGGGGGGGGGGGGGGGGGGGGGGGGGGGGGGGGGAGTGTCATAATTCTAATTTATGTTTTATATGGAAAATGCAATTTCTCAGGTTAGCAATATGGCCCACATGGGGGGGGGGGGGGGGGGGGGGGGGGGAGTGTCATAATTCTAATTTATGTTTTATATGGAAAATGCAATTTCTCAGGTTAGCAATATGGCCCACAGGGTTTGTTTTTTAAAATATATTTATTTTTGTAGAGGGAGCAGTTGGAGAGTCATGATAACAAAGCTCATGAGATGGAAAGAGATTTACATGAACACAGGCAATATCCGCCAGAAAAGGGTTCTAAAGCTAGAGTTATCCAGGATTATATAGAAAGAGAAAACTACTTAGAGCACGAGGTTAGAGTCACTGAGTCACTAATACATAGGGATTCATAAGATTTGTACCTTTGTTTGGTAAAGTTTTAAAAGTTGTTAAGACTATAACAACGGTGGGAAATTTTCATGTGACGTCACGTTGTTATGTAGCTTTTATCCATGGCAACACAGAATGTAATGTATGCTTATTGGATAACTTTTCCATGAAGTATTTATACTGTCGTTACAGCTGAAACGGTACAAAACATATGTCTACTTACTAAAAGCACACATGGCTGCCTATCCTGAATTAGAGCCTTCACTTGTGGAGACAGTAATCGGTGAAGTGGACGAGTCTGGTGACATAGATAAACGAGGCTCACCCTCACATGGAGGCGGGGTCCAGCGGAGTCTGTCTGAGAGGTACAGTTATCGAGCAGCTATTTATAACACAGAGGGGGTGGAGTATGACATCATTTAAAAATTATGAGGGATGAAAGTGCAATATGTATAATATGTATATACAATACCGGTATATATGTGTGCGTGTGTATGTATTTTTGATGCAGTATTTTCTATATGAGGTAGTTTATGTACCTGTACATGTGATTATTTTGTCTGGACTTTGTGTTTAAGAAACATTTTCTGAATATATGTACCAGAACAGGGATTTGTTACATTGTGTGGCAAATGATAAGAAAATTGTGCATGTTTTGACAGATGGATTTTAAGAGAGTGCATGTCATTTAATGGGGACAAGGGAGTAGCTAGTCAGTATCTGATTACTAACAATTAGTCATTAAGGAACATGGGATACACCAGTACATATCTAAATGTAGGTAAATGTACTAATTTGGATTGGATAGCCAAGCTGCTGTTGTGGTTTATTTATCTCATACACCCTCTTCATCTCTTTTTTCACTGTGTCATCTTTTCTACTGAAACTGAACAACTTATGGTATGTTTAGATCTGCTTATTTTTTGTGATAGGCTGTTTTTAAGTCATTTTAATGTCAGGAAGTTTCTCAAGCAATGCACATGCACTGGTGAGCAATATTTTAACCTTATTATATCTAAGATATTTGGAAATGAATGGTACGTGTACTTATTTTTGCATAAACATTGCTCTATTGTTTTCTGTTCTCAGTGATTCACTTTGAAAATGGTTATCATGAGTCCAGCAGACTCCCCTTGATTACAATAATGAGTCCCATGCTAAAATCAATGAGTCCAAATTCCATTCTTTCAAACAGTCTGACAATCACAGGTATAAACAGACTTACTGTTGTCACCCCCTCTATATTTTTATTACAAGCCATCAAATATTTTTCTTGCAGAAAATTCTTATTCATAGTTGAATCATATTGCAATATTATTTTCAGATAAAAAAATTTCAAGATCAAGTTCATGCAACAGATCAATTAATGATTTGAATTTTGAGAATGGTACAATGTAAGTTTTCTGAAACCATCCAATCCACACACAATGATAAATAAGTTTATGATTCACCAAGTTTCCATTTCTGCTTAAAGTTGAATGCTGAAGTTTATATTTCTAGCTACTTTATTCATGCCATTTTTTTATGCCCCCGAGATCGAAGATTGGGGGGCATATTGTTTTTGTCCTGTCTGTCATTCTGTAATTCTGCCATATAAATCATTTGGTTTCATTGGTTAATGCAATGTGAGTTGACTATAGGGCTGAAACGATTCAGGTACCTCACGGTTCGGTTCAATTTTCGATTCTTAGGCCACGATTCGATTATTTACGATTCAATTCAATAGTTGTCAAAAACTCTAATAAACAATAAAAAAATACACAACTTTCCTGTTTTTATTTCATTTCCCCCCTGAAAATCATCGTTTTCAACAACAGAATATGGTCTTTATTATATCACATGCTATAAAATATCCAAGAGCATTGGTAATTTATTTCTGTGAAACAAATTCTACATACTGCCACAGTTCCATTTTCTTTAATACCAAAATGCTTCCAAACAGGGGACCTTAGATTTGCCGGAGAGTTTTTAATCACGATTCCCGAGTTAGCATCTGCCATTTTTGTTGTAATAAATTGTAAGGTAAAAAACCAAATCCGTGTTGAATTCTTTATTTCCGGAAAAAATGTAAACATTAACCGAATCGGAATTTGAAGATGTTGAACCGAAAATTGAACCGAATGCCGTGAATCGCAGTTCGAGTGAACCGCGATTAATTGTTTCAGCCCTAGTTGACTATAAATGAAATATCATAATTCTTCATTTGGAATATCTCGGGTGTGTAGTACATTCTGGAGCTTAGATTTCGTACTTATTACCGGGGTAAAAATGAAAACGTTTTCATATAGTTTCACATTTTTATGCGTCCGTTGGGATGCAGTTATTGAAATCATGTGTCCTGAGCAAATTTAATGTGTAATTTACGCAGGACTCTTGCCAAAGTGAATCACTGGTTCTTCTGACAATTATATGAATAAATCAAATGTCACTGTGTTCAACATGAGACATACATACTATCTGTGAATTTGGACTTTTAAGATATCATTCCCAATTCTTTTTCCCATGTTTTCCAACACCCCGTCTATTCCAACACAAAATTTGTCTTCCAGTGCATGTCCAATGAAACAACTTTCACTGTATATAAAGTGACCCACAAAGACCTATTCATAAATGTGTAATGGGATTCATTTCATAAGTATTCTTTGTGGGTGCATTTTTCATACCCCTTCAAAGAAGTTTATGGAGGGGACTTTCTAGGAAATACCTTGTCTATCCAACTGTATGACCACTTGTAATGAAGAAGTATTGGATACTCTGAAGTGTCTTGATATTAGCCCAAGGTCATCTGGACATTGTCAAAGTTGGTGGAAGAGAAAAGAATTGTGTCTGAGCCACACCTTTGTTATAAGGATACTTTGGTCTTGCTTGACACAAAAGTTGAGTATGACTTATTGCTTTTTAGCTCACCTGAGCCGAAGGCTCAAATGAGCTTTTCTGATAAAAATTTGTCCGTTGTCCATCTTCAATGTAGTCGTTGTAAACTTTCACATTTTCATTTTCTTCTCCAGAACCACAGGGCCAATTTCAACCAAACTTGGCACAAAGCATCTATGGGTAAAGGGGATTCAAGTTTGTTCAAATAAAGGGCCATGCCCCCTTCAAAGGGGAGATAATCACAAAAATGCAAAAATAGGGTAGGGTCATTTAAAATTTTTCTCAAGAACCACTGGGCCAAAAGAGCTGAAATTTACACGAAAGCTTCCTGTTTCAAATTCAAGTTTATTAAAACCATGACCCCTGGGGGCCACAATTGGGGATCAAAGTTTTACATGCGAATATATAGGGAACATCTTTGAAAATCTTCTTCTCAAGAACCCTTGGAACAGGAAAGTACAAATTTACATGAAGCTTCCTGACATAGCGCAGATTCAAGTTTGTGAAAATCATGACCCCCGGGGGTAGGTTGGGGCCGCAATAGGGGATCAAAGTTTTACATACAAATATATATCGGTAGGGAAAATCTTCTCAAGAACCACTGGGCCAGGAAACTACAATTCACATAAAAGCTTCCTGACATAGTGCAGATTCAAGTTTGTTCAAATCATGGCCCCCGGGGGTAGGATGGGGCCTCGAAAGGGGATCAAAGTTTTACATACAAATATATAGGAAATATCTTCTTCTCAAGAGCCACTGGGCCAGAAATGTTTACATTTACATGAATGCTTCCTGACATAGTGCAGATTCAAGTTTGTTAAAATCATGCCCTCCAGGGGTAGGTTGGAGCCGCAATAGGGATCAAAGTTTTACATGCAAATAGATAGGGAAAATCTCTAAATATGGGCCATTGTGACTCAGGTCAGCAATGTGGCCCATGTGCCTCTTGTTAGTATTAATAATTTCGACTTGGATAAGGCTAAGGCTATGATCAAGGTCATTGAGAGTGATTTTAAAAAAAGATGAGACTTCCTGATAGTCATAAATGAAACAAAAGTTGGTTGTGATATGTCATACATGTTGATCCTAGACCTAAGACTAAGTCACTGGAAGATGAAATTCAAGTCTTTGTCAAATCTTTGTATTGTAGACATATTACTTACTGGCTCTCAGTTAAAATCATTTATAGAAGGTGACGGTCACAGTAATTTGAATTGTTGTGACTTAAGTATACAATACATCAAAGTTTGGATGAAACTTGCAGGATTATTAATTCCTATGATGGATCGAGTTTCTGTAAGTTTTTATACACCTGTATTATGGTATGGCACAGTATATCTGTCTGTCTGTCGGTCAGCAGCTTGTGGGCGTTATAAACACAACTTGTAAGGCTTGGGTTATCAAACTTGGTACACCTGTTCCCAAGGATTAAAGGAGGAATCCTATTGTTTTTCAAGGTCAAACTTTTGTGGCTAATTTTGTCAGCACAAAACAAGATAGAAACAGTACCAATTAGTCTAGGATAATCAAACTTGAGACTCATGATTCAACCATTATAGAAAGGTGCTGTGTTTCTGTGAATGTGTCTAATTTCACCAAAGAATGGTTTATTTGGATATCAATCTTTTCTTTGATTATTACTGCATTACTGAATATGTTGGATGTAAGTATTTTGCAGTGCAAGTGTTGCTCTAGTTATGATTGAAAAGGACTGAGAAAGTGAATTCATATGATGACATCACATTCAGCACATCCTATCAGTCAATATTAGCATTAGAGCTGAGTTTGAATTGCTTCTAAAGGTATAGAGCTTCATTCTCTTTATGAAAAATCCCTTTGTTGATATAGGGTATTTAACAACTCGTCATGAGAGTGGTAGATCCAAAAATTTGTGAATGGGAGGGGAGGACTGACTTGAAGCCCCCAGTGGGTCTAGGACGAAACCTTGGTGGTGGGGGTGCAAGGGACAAACAAAATGTATAAATATGAGTGTGTTTGGACATATTTCTTAGGGGGGGGGGGGTTGCTTAGCGAGCCAGTGCTGCATGATGCTAATGAAAATTCACCATTAAGTCCACTTGAATCTCAGTTTCACTGAATTATCTGTTCTACAATGGATCTGTGTATATATCTTTCTTTTTATGCCCCATGATCAAAGATTTGGGGGGTATTTAGTTTTTTGGCCTATCTATCTGTCTGGCAAAAAACTTTATCCTTGGTCATATCTTTTAAGGTAGACCTTTCATATTTGGTATATGTATTCCTTGTGGCAAGAACTTTCCAATGACATCAAACTCTTTGACACGACCTTAACATTGACCTTTGACCTACTCTTAGAAAATTCTTAATATATATATTCAAATCATAAGAGGTACTGTTTTTATATTAAGCGTGTGCAATTTTTGTTAGAAGACTTATCCAATGATTCCAGATTTGGTGACCTTGACATTGATTTAGTTTGGGGGAAATTTTCAACAACAAAAAACTTTCAACCTTGGTAATATCTTTTACAACATAAGAGGTATATCTTTCATATTTGGCATGTGTATTCCTTGTGGCAAGATATTTCCATTGGTACTAAAGTCTTTGACCTAGTGACCTTCACATTGACCTTTGACTTACTTTTAGAAATTACAAGTCATATCTTTCAAACAAATCTTAAGAAGTACTGTTTTTATACATTGTATTAAGCATGTGCATTTTTATGAGAAGACCTTTCCAATGATACCAGATTTGTTGACCTTGTGACTTTGAAATTGACCTCTGATCTACTTTGAAAATTATTCATTGAAATGGTGTAATCCGGGGGCATCTGTGTTTCATAAACAAATCTTGGTGGTTTGTCATTATCATAATAGGCTGGATAGCATAGTAAAATATTTGAACACATGTATCTTGAACATTTCCTAACTTTCATCAGTTTAGGACCATTGTCACTCATATTGAATATTTTTTCTTCAAATATTAATTACATGCCAAGATGTACCAGATGCAAGGTTTGCGTTTTTTGTTGGTCGATTTATGTTATTTTTATGGAAAAGAAATCCATATAGAAGATGTAGTGAAATCCACTTTTAAAAGATTTCTCGTAAGTTTGATATATTATGATTTTCAATTGTATTTTTGAGGAAGATTTTGACAATCATTTGAGATGTTTGTAAGAGACCTGCATATGTCTAAACTCTGCCTTATATGAAATATACCAAAAACAGGTGAAATCCAGAATGTTGCCATTCACAACTACTTAGAGAAGAGAACTTCCATATTGTATACAGCCTTAACTTTGTGATTGCAAGCTTGTGGAAAATGGCCAGGTTTGACTGGTTTGTAAGCTGTGCTTTGAATAAATACCCATGCACACCTCTGTATATATGCCATGTTGTTTGTGCCACAGGCAATTGCATTGCTTGGGGGTCGAATTTACTATATAAAGAGTATATAGTAAATTCGACCCCCAAGCGATGCAATTGCCTGTGGTTTGTGCCATCAATTACAGAGTTCAATTTTATGTACATTTGCTTTTGACAGGGTGGAAGATTTTGGTACTCTTGTATAGTGTAGGTATTCAAGCCAAATGTTTGAATGATCTGGCCAGTTATATTTTTGGCAGTTATGTTTTGTTTGTTATTTTTACCCAATTTTATTACCTACCCCATTTAATCAAAATTAGAGCATGATCTCATTTTACTTTTGTTTTGACCAGCAGTCCCTTTGCCCTGTCTACTAATGACCAAAGGATGTTAATGGCATTTTGGCAGATATAATTATATCATTTTGAAATTTTGAAGCAAGTGTTGGCATTTGTACAAATACCTCAGTTTGCTGTAAGATGAAATTTATTTATATGTGTATATTTCAGCTTTTGCATGAAATACAGCCATTCCCAGAATATTTTTTTTTATGTATTATACATGTATCTTCACTAGTGATACAAAAGCAATTTTTGACCTGCAGTGTGTAATACAATTGAGTAAAAGTTTGTGCTCTCTCTCTCTCTCTCTCTCTCTCTCTCTCTCTCTCTCTCTCTCTCTCTCTCTCTCTCTCATATTTTGATAAGTCATGGTGGACATCTGTTTGCAAAGTGATTTTATGGCAAGTCTAGAGAAAGAAAGAAGATAAGTACATAAAACAATTCTTACAAATTTCACACACATTTTTGACTAATTATAAATTCTTAAAATAGGCCCAGATTAATAGCAGGGGTTTTTGTAAGTGCACAACTGTTCTAAACTGCAGTTTTGGTATAGGAAGAGTTTGAATTATTTATAGAGGATATCAAACTTTGAGAAGTTGATAATTCATTCCCACATAGACCAAAATAGATGAAACAATTACTACTAAAGCTTTAACGAAGTGAATTTAAATAATATACATGTACTTTTTACAAGTTATTTATGTCAATTGTTTAAAGTTGCTTTTACTGCTGAATATGAGAGTCAGAGCAAAATTTCAGTGCCATTGTACCAACATTTGAAATTTAGAGAACATCTCCGTCATCTTTTAACAGATTAATTTATTTCATACCCTGCCAATGAAGAAGCGGGGGAGTGGCATTAGATTCTGCTGTCTGGTTACTTCGTAATATGACAAATATTAATGGGAGGAAGATCCATATTAATGTTTGGGTAAAAAATATGGTGACATTTGGGTTAAAAAGATCAGTTCCAGATGCATTAATATTTTTAAATGGACTTCATTACAGCGGTTTTTCAGATTTTATAAAAGTGCGTACAGCATTGGAAGGTTTTAGGAAACATAGCTGCAAAGTGGAGGTCATCTTGGAGTACACGTTATGTATGCTCAACTTGTATGTTGCCATGTTTTGTTGTTGGTTAGGACTGAGCCTGCTACAAACTCTTACAATGGAATTTCTGTTGCATTAGTTTCTTATCATTTGATACGAAAACTTTTGAAGTATAAGTATTAGTATACAGACAGTGGCAACAAAGCTTGTTCAATTTTTATGTTCATGAGGGTTTCTAGAGACAATTTTTAAAATTAACAAAATGTTCAAGATGGTTTTGGGGCAGCTGGCAAATGTTATGAATGTAAATATAAGTTATATTTATTGTTATAGGGTACAATGTATGTTTCTGTTGATAGAATATAATTCCCCAAAAACCTCATTTTCTTGTAAAAAGAATAGCTTTAGTTAACGCACTATAGTGCTGAAATGAAGTTATTTTTTATGTATGTCTTTTACTTTGTTTTAACTTTGTGGGTTTTAAAAACTGTTGTTTTTCTTGTAATCTGCATTAATTAATTAGTTTATGGACTCCATGTTTAATGTATCTACTATCTTTGTTGTCATGGTGATGCACATTTACATATCACTGTGTATAAGAATTCTTTTTTCAATTTTAAAAACTGATTCAGAATTTGTGTTAATGATAGAAAAGTGATAACTGATGCAATTGTGTGAATAAATATGGAAAGTCATCCGAATCTTTGTGCATGCTTTCTCTTCAGATCTTGTGCATCAAGATTTAAAATGTGGTCTTTCAATTTGCTATATATGCCCATACCTGTATGGTCTAAACAATCTTCATTTGAAGGTTTTGATTTGGAAATCTCCTCAGCTTTTAGCAAGGATGTGCTTTACTATTTTACCTATATTGTAAACAAAATATGTCATGATGGT
Organism: Ostrea edulis; assembly: GCF_947568905.1. Lineage (NCBI taxonomy): Eukaryota > Metazoa > Mollusca > Bivalvia > Ostreida > Ostreidae > Ostrea > Ostrea edulis. The sequence continues at coordinate 3,993,892 of NC_079167.1, read as the reverse complement.
TGATCCTTGCATGGCATGTCCAGACATGTCATCCATCATTTCAAAAGTGACCATTTAACAAAATAAATGTGGAGTCTGGAGCCAGAACAACTATATCATGATAACCAATAGACAATGTCATCCACATGGGTGGTTGGATTGTGTGATGCTGGTCCACAGATGGTCCCTGCATTGATTGTGATTCAGAAGGCTGGATTCAAGTAACAGACAAAGCTAACATGTCTTTCCTTTTAATGTTTAGTGAACCTTCATGAGATTAAAAAAAAATTGACTAACAGGTAATGTGGTGTTGCATGTGTGGTATGTGTATTGGTATGCATGTTTCACTTGCACTGTATATAGGTATGAAATGAGGCTTTGAATGAGTGTAAACGTACGTATATGGATTGTGCATACCATTCATACTTATTTTGTAACTTAGGCTCAGCATCGTTGTAAACGTCAGTTGTCCTTGACATAGTTGCAGAACTGTAGAAGATGGGAACTATGCTGTTTCCAGATTGCACAGTTTCATACATCTCTGACATACTTTCTTTTGATTCCCCCTGAACTTATTATTTTACCTACAGTATTGATTTTAGATTTTATTGATTCTATTTCTAACACTATATATTAATTTGTTACCTAAAAAGGGGAAATCTTTCTTTTTTTTCAATTTTAAATGAAAAGTTTTGGTAGATTGGTAAGCAAAATTTTCTTTCCTTCTTTTTTTCCCATGAATATGTTATATGTTACTTTCAATTATTTCCCCAAATACATGTAGGTTCTAAATAGGAAAGACAACTTTTAAAATTACTTGGAAACTGGAAGAACTGTGCCACAGAGATACACATGTACACACAAAATACCAAATAAAACTGGTCCAAAAAATATCTTGTGAGAAAACTGTTAAAGAAATTTAAGTTGGGAAGATTTATTTCAATTAATTGGTCTGGTGAGGTCAAACAAACATCTCTTTAATTTTGATCTTAGTTATTAGTCAAGATATATATATTTATTGTATACCAACAATGTATCGTTCTTTGATACTGTGGATGTCACAGTGTGTGATCCGGTTTTCCGGATCACCACTGTGGTTTTCTGATTCCGTATCAGTATCCTCTAAAACTGATGCCGTCACAATGCATCAACGCAACGTTATTTGTGGAAAATATTGACCATGTCACAAAACAAAACTGCGTACACTAAACATAATTTCATGGTATGTCTGTGTTTTTGATAATTTGGATTATATCTATTATCTTATAAATGTGGATTTTTAAAATGCATAAGGAGGTATATAATAAATTTATCATTACTACAGTAACTTGATCCGAAGAGTTGGATCGTGCCTGTCAACTCAACATGATCCGACTCTTCGGATCAAGTTACTGTAGTAATAATGTATATATATTATTACTACAGTAAGTAGATCCAAAGAGTCGGATCACGTCGAGTTGACAGGCACTGATCATCAGATCACACGAGACGCGAAGCATCAAGGATGATCTGCGCCTGTCAACGAGACGTGATCCAACTCTTCGGATCAACTTGCTGTAGTAATGATAAATTTATTATATACCCCCTTTTGTATCTTTAATCCACATTCATAAGATAATAAATGTAATTCAAATCACCTTATTAGTCAAGATATATTAAGTTATGACATCCAGGCAATACAACAGATAATGGCTTCAGGGAGAAAATGATATAAATGTTTTACTTTAGAAAGAGTAGAGTTCACAAAGCAGTTCTGCAACTAGTAGCTCATAATTGAATATACCTGGTAGTGTAGATAAAGTACTAGAAGTAGGTCAGGTAGACCAGATTATACTTATAGAGTTATAAGTAGTACAATAAATAATATTAGTACAGCAAATGTTCCTGGACTCTGGTATATCACTACTGTTATTAACATGACTTCTTCATCAATATAGGGCTTGTACTTTTGTCTGAATTTTCTTTCCTCTAATATACTTGTAGAGTTACAGCAGTTTGTAATTTTGCGATTTTTTTTGTAGTATCTTTTATATTGGGAGTATATTATTGGGTATAGTGGTATTTTTCTCTCCTCTTTTTCCAAAATTAAATTTGCAATATAGGATCTCCAAACAATTCTCTAGACAATAATTGTTTCTTGGTTACTATTTCCTAAAATTATAAAATCATGATTTCTCTCTTACTATTCCCAAAATGATAATAACAACATACTTGTATTCATTCTCAATGTTCACTGATAGATGTTGCACAGGAATTTAAGTCACATTGTCATATTGATTAGCATATAAATTATTCATTCTATGTTAAGATGCAAGTTACTTTACAACTTGATATGTGCAGGAATAGGACAACAGAAGTAATAATACAAAGTACATATATATTATCAATATTCAGTATTTCATGTGTTCATACACTGAAGACAAATATGATTTTATGATTTAGTTTAATATGTAGAAAATCTAACTATAAAAAATTTCAGATCAAAATTAGAAACTGAGTTCAGATAAAACTTTTTCCATACTTAATTCTAGGTGACATCATACCGCTTATCTTTGTTATTGATATACCCGGGTAAGTGATATGGGGGAAAAATGCATAGTAAATTGTTTTCTGAGCAATCAATTCAAATGAAAGGGGGATTAGATGCATCATTCTTTAAAATGGTGCCACATGTTCTTATTTGAAAGCCTGGAACTACAATGATAAAACTTGAGCTCCTTTTGTTGATTTTCCACATTGTTTAAAAACCTACCGTACATATGATGACATTTTTCACCGTCACGGTGGATAAAAATGGAAAATCACTGTATAGTTTATAATCAAGGATTGTAAAAAAAAAAAAATATATATATATAATATAAGACAACGTCGAACCATAATTGATAACTAGATGTTGATCTTGATTTTAATCTTTTGCTGTAGAGTTTATTATTAATGAAAGCAGCATGCGTTTGTATTTGAAAATATTAATTTTGTTTGGTGATGTATTGAATGTTGATGTTTGAAAAAGGAAATGACCTGAGTTTGAGCTAAAGTTTTATGCAGTTTAGTAGTATTTAGCATCAATGTTTTGCTACATATATATAATTTATGAAATTTTTGATGCATGGCTTTTGAATGTTATTTCCAGTGAAATAATTTGAAGACAGTACATTTTCCTTTTGCTTTTAATGGTATTGAAAGACAATTTAAATTTCTTACTTCTTACTCTGTACTGGCCAGTAAACATTTAATTTATAGAAATTTGAGATTTTATTGCATCATCAGTTTTTGACTGATATGACTGTAAATTTGAGTAAAAGTGCTTTCGATATAAATAAGTATTGCGCTAATTGTACCATTTCTCTCTGCAGGAATGATGTTGATGAAAAGCCTGGGAAAGGCCTTGTTAATGGCGAGTATATAAACACCGAGTCTGCTGTCACCCACCTCTAGCCTACACTGTCTCTCAGATTTACAACTTCAAGTCATCTACAAGTCAACTTAAACTAATCTCACTTTTTGTCGTAAAACAACTCACAAGATTTTATCTGTGATCCAGTGCACAATATTTTGTGCACAATTTTATATAAAAGACAATTTGGCTATGATTTAGCAAGTAACCTAATGAAACATTGTAGCCGGCTCGTAGTGGTTCAGCAGGTACTGCACATAGCTTGTGTTGTGTTCTGAAAGACTTGGGACTCTGATGCTGCTTTGCATAGTCAAGTTCATATCTGGTGCTAGTGAATATTTATCAGCTGTTATAATGTTAGTGCATTTTCATTTAACCTTATTAATTTTCAATATCTGATGTATTAGTTTCCGCACACAGTTTTTAGTAAAATTTGTTATTTTATTTCTTGTATTGTCAGTGTTTTATTTCCATTGCCACTATTTATCCATTGAATAAAGATTTTTTAAAAAAAAACTTATTTATTGTATACATTTCATAATCAGAGTTTAACATATCTCTCCTTTAAAACTAAAACATAACTTGTTTACTATACAGAAACTTCTTGTGTGTATTTAACAATACTGTGAAATCATTTGTCTCCATGGAGACTTCCATGGGAAGTGCTATTCAGGAAATGTTCATGTTTTTTATCATCATAAGTGCAATTTTTGAGGAAACTGATTTCAACAATTTATATAAATCTAAAATTCACATGGTATATAATGTATATTTTTCCAATGTAAGTGATCAGCCGAACAGAACTATATGAATATTTCTGATATACTGTGATTTAGCAGTTTTCATAAATTGATCTTCACTAACTGGGTCAAGGTCATTCTTTCTCATATTATTCAAAGCCTGTTGTGTATGGGTAATCGTACAGTGTGAACTGTTTAACTTTGGTTGGTCCCTGTGTATGGGTAATCATACAGTGTGAACTGTTTAACTTTGGTTGGTCCCTTGCACTTGTTACTGAAGATTGGTTGTTCGTGTGTATCTCTTGAGGTTATCTGCAGGTGATTCCGCTGTCTGATCTCATCTAACTTTTTATTCAGTATGACAGCTATTTTTTAAATTTGATTGATTTGTCTCATTTTTAATAACCCATTGTTACTGTTGTATGTATTGTGCAATCATCTTATAGCGCAATACTTCCCTGCACTGATAGTGCTCTTGCTAGTAAAGTAGTATTAGTTAGTCATTTATTGACTGGTTATGTGGTGATACCAGGACCGGGTCAATTTCTTAACCGATAAGGTGAAGTAACAGATTTACCCCACGGATGGCCACATACAGACATCTTGTCTGCATACAATGATGCAAACCCTTTCACCATTTTTGATTGTTGTTTACATCACAACTATACTCCTGACATCATAGTAGGTGTTGACTGTGTATTAGATTTCTATAGTGACAGAGTATAAGTATTGCCCTGCCTTCATGAGACTGACATTTATTATAAACCAATCATTAGGCTGCATTTCATTAAAAAAAAACTATAAGGGGGAGGGGTGTACTTAGCTAAGTGAGATATTTGGATGTTCATGAACAAGGGCTTATACTTAAATTGAAAGTTGAGCCATTATTACACATTCTTTTGAATTTAATTCCTTGAAATAAAAAAAAAAAAAACTAACCATGCTAGCTGTGACACAGGCTAGATATGTTTACAGTATACCCTTTCCTGCACCGTTTGTGACATCATAAACAAACGACAATTTTACATAGTTTACAAAATGTCAGGAAGCAAAATTCCCAACTATACAGTAACATTCATGAATAAGCAGAAAGGGGGTGGGGGTGTTAACATGTGATAAAAAGAATCTCCCTTGGTTTGTGGTTTGATATGATTTATATCCATTTTGTTGTATGTTTTCTATCTTATCGCCAAGGCTCAGGGATAGAAAACACAGAACTCGTTGAATATAAATCATATCAAACCACAAACCATGAGAGATCCTATATATATGATATACCCTATAGTAATTTCAGTGAGATTCAGCTTAGTTGTGATAATTTGTGACTGATTCCAAAGCCAGTCAAAATATTCCAGCTTAGCCGAATCTTGCATACCAATATATACCAGTGAAATATAGTTAAACTGAATCTTGCACATCAATGTATATGCCAGTCAAATTTCATAGCCAAACCAAATCTTGCACACCAATATATGCCAGTCCAATATCATAGCTAAACCGAATTTTGCACACAAATATATACATCAGTCAGAATATCGCAGCTAAGCTGAATTCCTAATGGATGATACTAGTCCAATTCATTTTACCTTGAGGTACTTCCTTTTAAAGTTCAATATTTATTATCATAACAAAATTGCCTTTTGTGAGTTATATATTAAACTGAATTTAACTAACACAATACACATGTATGTGTTTAATTGTTCATAGACATTAATGGAATCGTCTGCAGATAGTCATCATCACTTATCAACGTAGTGAAATATTGTATTCGGTATAGCAAGGCATAGTTATTGCCATAATTATAGCAACAATATTATATGACAGAATTACTGGAATTTAGGCAAGGGTCTGACACATCTATACAAAAATTGAAGCATGACAAAACAAATCTGTTAATGCACAATATACGTTCCGGGTGTGATGACAGCCAATTCTGGCCAGGTAAAAATCTTTGAAATTCAGTCATCTCCATTTTGAAAAGGCTTCCTTTTCGAAAGTTTTTGCTACTGGTCTGTGTGTTAACAATAGAACATTATTAACTTCTTGATAATTACACTTCTAATTTTTTTTAAAATTTGGTATGAAGCTTCCATGTGACAAGGGGAACATTAATTGTAAATTTCAGGATTCCTGCACCTTGGGGCCATAGGGGTGAGGCAAATATTGACCAATTTTCAAAAATCTCTACAACTGCACATGTGTAAGAAAAACTAAATGCATAGTCATGGACAGAACAGGAAAGCCTCTACCGAAATTGTAAATTTCATGATCCCAGGGGTAGAGGTTTTGACTCCGGGGGAGGGTATTTATGGTGAAAACATTTAAATAACATCTTTAATGCTGATACTTATCTAGAAGGAACAGGTAATCTTTACCAAAAATTATAATATTCATGATCCCAGGAGAAAGGGTTTTGGTTCAAGTGTTGGGCCAAACGGTCATAGTAATTAAATGTGTGTGTTAACATAGCTCATTACACCAACATTTTATTTAATTGCACATTAAAACATCTCATATTAAGTATGAGAGTGATATTTTACATGAATTTTTTGTGGGTTTTTTTTTCCAGAATGAACTAAGTTTGCAAATCAGAGATTTTTGGAGTCCAAATAATGCTGTGATTTGATGCATGATATGAATACATGTATCTAATAAAACTTGCCTAAAACAATTTTTTAAATAAAAACATTTTTATGATGATTAAAACCTTTATTTGTTAATACTCTTTACATATGACTATAATCTTCAAGAAAAATTTGTGAAAAAGATGTATATGACATGTATCTTGAAAAGAAATCAAAAATGATGTGACCAAGATTCAGAAATCTTGTGATTTTTAATCAGAAAGCTATATACATTCCCTTGTAAAATGGTTTACAAATAGGTGAATTTATAAAATGAACTAATTTCTTGATGAAAAGTGCATAGAATTAACAGCAATTTGATTGTTTTTAGTTGGTGATTTCTATCTTTATTGATCAAGATCTGTACTTTTTTTTCCTCGGGTTTGGTTCAAATCTTGATAATCACAATATTTCTTAAATTGATCAATTTATTTCAATTTCTTTATAAAATATATTTGTCCAATATATCTTTTTTCCAAATGACATTTTTTAAAAACGATTTTAGCCATAGATTATTAACAGATAACCATAATTTTTATGCCCCCCTTCAAAGA
>NC_079167.1:3944101-3981601 GCF_947568905.1 Ostrea edulis | reverse complement strand
AAAACAAGATGTGTTCTTAAAACTTCACTGCTCTCAAAATTGCATACACTGATACAAGGCTTTACATAATATAATAGGTGTATTAACATTAAAACATCAGAAGATATGACTAATTTGGACCCATCCTAGAGTCAAAACCCTGGGTTATGAAATTCACAATTTTTTGTACATCCTTTTCTGCTATTACTAAGTAAGCATTTAGATTTTATACAGTATCAGCAAACTTGCACATAAATACTACATGTATATACTAAGTTTGACCCTACCCTGGGGTCAGATCATCAAATTTACAATTTTGGTAAAAGACTACCTGCTCTTTCTAAATATCCATTTAGTTTCAATTTAGTATCAATAACACTAAAGAAGATGTTATTTAAGTGTAGACACTATGTAGTAAGTTTGGCCCCACACTGGGGTCAGAACCCATACCCCGGAGGTTATGAAATTTACAATTTTGGTAGAGGCCTTCCTGCTTTACATCACTATGCATTTTAGTTTTTCCTTAAACGTGTGGTTCTAGAGAAGAAGGTTTTTGAAAATTGGGCAATTTTTTGCCCCACGCCTAAGGCCCCAGGGGTGCAGTACTCCTAAAATTTACAATTTATGTCCCCCTTGTTCCAAAAATGATTCATACCAAATTTTAAAAGGATTGGACAGGTAGTTATCAAGAAGAAGTTAAAAATGTCTATTGTTCACACATTTAATAACTGACCATTTTGGCCCCACCCTAATACAAAAACCCCTACCCCTGGGATCATCAAATTTACAATTTTGATAAAGGACTACCTGTTCTTTCTAAATATCCATTTACACAATGTAGTTTCAATTTAGTATCAATAGCACTAAAGAAGATGTTATTTAAGTGTTTTACACATAAACACTATATAACAAGTATGACCGCACCCTGGGGTCAGAACCCCTACCCCGGAGGTTATGAAATTTACAATTTTGGTAGAGGCCTTCCTGCTTTACATCACTATGCAATTAGTTTTTCTCACACTTGTGCAGTTCTTGAGAAGATTTTTGAAAATTGGCCCCCAGGGGTGCTGGAGTCCTGAAATTTACAATTTATGTCCCCCTTGTTCCAAAGATGCTTCATACCAAATTTGAAAAGAATTGGACTGGTTTTTTGTTTGTTTTCCGCCGCACTCAACAATTTTTCAGTTATCTGATGGGAACCCAGATATAATGTACCTGGGAAGAGACCACCGACCTTCTGAAAGTAAACTGGGAAACTTTCTCACTTACCAGCGTGAGCAGGATTTGAACCCGCGCCGACCAGAGGTGAGAGGCCGTGTGATTTTGAGCGTGATGCTCTAACCACTCGGCCACGAATTGGAATTAAAAATGTTCAATTGTTAAGGTCACCTGAGTTTACTGGGATGACCTTAAAATCTTCTTCTCAAGAACCACAGGATCAGAAAAGCTGAAATTTACATGAAAGCTTCCTGACAAGGTGGAGATTCAAGTTTGTTAAAATCATGTTAAAAAAAATTTACATGAGAATGTGTAGGGGACCAAACTTGGCACAAAGCATCCTTAAATGAAATTTGTTAATATGAAAGGCCATACTCATCTACAAGGGCATATGACAATTAATGAATTTGTAGTCAAGATTGATAATTAAGTTTGATAATTAATTAAATTTTAGTCATTACCGTTGAAAAGGTTTTTTTCTGAACCAAGCTGCTTGTATAAGCTTTTTTATTGCTTGGAACTGCTGCTCGGGTGAGCGGTGTGGGCCATGGGCCTCTTGTTGGATGATATTTCAAATAGTACTTCACATGGAATATCTCAAATAAAGGTAACCCTATTTTCTTTGAGGTCAGAAGGTCCAAAGTCAGTCCAGACCCCCTCTCCCATCCCCAGGATTTGTAAAGAGGTGAGGTGAGGTCCTTGGACCCCATCTCTGATAAATCTCGAAGGAGGGTCGGGACCCGATTTTTTTTTTTTGGGGGGGGGGGGGGGGGGAATACTTATTTCAGTGAATAAGGAAAAGTATTCCAATTTAATGTTCTACGATGATTATGAAATAATATTTTATGATAAATTAATACTTTAAATAGGAGTTTCAAGCGACCCATTTGTTAATAATATTAAATGTCAGTGTATGCGGTGAGACCGTACAAACCGAGGTCTCGTGTCACAGTAGTTCTGAGTTATGGAGCACCAAATTAACATAAACTCAAATGAAACTATTTTCAATTGTTCTCTTTAATTGAATTAATGTGCGCATTAATTCAATTATTGCTCTCTTCAATTCAATTGAATGATGAGAGCATCAATTTTGTAGAAATAATGCTCACAATAATTAATTTAGAGCTCGGTATAAATAATTTGATGATCTCTTTAATTCAATTGAAGATATCTTTAATTATTTACAATGCTTTTGCATAAGGAATTAATGCGTGCATAAATTCTTTTAAAGAGACCAACAATTGAATTAAAGAGATCATTAATTCAATTGTGGATATGTTGATCTTTAATTATATAGTTGCTATTTCTAAAAGAATTATTGCTCTCTTCAAATGAATTAAAGATATCATTGATTCAATTGAAGAGAGCAATAATTTAATTAATGCGCGCATCAAATCAATTATTGCTCTCATCAAATGAATTAATGCGCGCATCAATTCAATTATTGCTCTCTTCAATTAATTTAATGCGCGCATTATATCAATTATTGCTCTTTTCAATTAAATTGTAGCGTGCATCAATTCAATTGTTGATATCATTTATTCATTTGAAGAGATCATTAATTCAATTAAAGCGTGCATCAATTCAGCTGAAAAATTAATGCTATCATCAATTCAATTAATGCACGCACTAATTCAGTATTGATGATACCATTAATTATTTGAAGAGATCTTTAATTAAATTCTTGCGCGCATCAAATGAATTGATGATATCTTCAAATAATTGAAGATATCTTCAATTATTTGAGTTTATGTTAACTTGGCGCGCTATACTGAGTTGGCATGTTAAAGGACCCTCGCTTTTCAATGGCCATGGGTCTAAATTTGAAGCCCTATACACCGGCATCGGTGGCGTCTCCATAGGTCAGAGTCGAAAATCCTCGAGTACGTAAAGAATCAACTATGCCCCGTGTGACATCTATATTTCAGCCACAGGCAATGATATCACTTGGATTTGAATCACAGGCACTCGACGTTTTAAATTTAAAAAAAAATGTCTTCCTATAAACAAAATATTTTGTTAATAGGAAGACAATTTTTTTTATTATAAATATTTAAAACGTGGAATGCCTGTGGTTTGAATTTATTATTCAAGAGTACTCTTTAATATAGTAAATTTGAACCCAAGCAATATACAATTGCCTATGATTTCAACAGTGCCATTGCCTGGCTATGGGAAGTCCATACCATAGGCAGGCGTTGTTCTTGCCTAGTAGTATGCCATAACTCGTCAATTGAAGGCTATTATGATTTGAGGGGAGATCTCACACTGGACAGTGGCATTTGCTTCAAAATTTGAGGCTATGGTTGTAATTCAAATATGAGGTCCAATGATAGATTGTATGTTGTTAATGTCCCTCTCGAGAAAATTTCATTCGCTACGAGACGTAACCAATCACATCGAGACGTAACCGGTGCCGGTGGAAGAGCTTCAAACTTTGACCTTTACTTGGTACTCAAGGTCATTGAGCAGTGACACCAATAATTCTTGGTAGTTGCATATGTTCACCGTTTCACCACTGCACGAGAAATAGATGTCGCTTTACAGCTTCGAGCTTCACGTGCTAATTCGATACTTACAGGTTAGATTCATTTGGGGCAGATTTTGCGACACAACTTTAGTTACTACTTCGAACAGGCTAAGCCACAACTTTCAAATGGATGAGAATCGGCTCATTCAATTTCTTCCAAAACCGCAAGAGAAGGTTGTAATTCACTGAAATTTCAGATTTCAATAAGAGAGAAATCGCAAGCGTGTTCTTTCTGTAACTAACATGAAATTAGGCAATTTATCGCTGTCTGTTAGGGAAGTATGACGTATCGCATTAAAATCTAGCACCCAGTGTGGTTATTGGGGATGTGAAATGTTTTTTCGGTCGATTTCCAATTCACTGTTTGACTCACAAGGTAGACATGTCGAAAGTAGAGTGCGTTGTATCGAATTGGTGATGAACATTAACAGGTGTCTCGTTGATTTCAGCTTCTCCATCGTCAACTTCCCATATTTATGTAGCAATATTCCATTATCATCTGTATATGGTGTTTATATCTGTCAGTTGATTCGATACGCAAGAGCTTGTTCTGCGTATAGTCAGTTTTTAAATCGAGACAAGGTACTGACAAACAAGTTGATGGTACAGGGGTTTCAACAGTCTCGATTGAAGTCAGCATTTTGCAAATTCGATGGTCGTTACAACGATCTAGTTCGTCAATACAACCTATCATTGAGTCAAATGCTGTCTGACGTGTTTCATACCGATTGCTAGGCCGTTCTTGGCACACTGATTTTGACTACGGATAACTCCGTTTACCTGATCAGGATATAGGGCTCAAGACGGGTGTGACCGGTCGACAGGGGATGCTTACTCCTCCTAGGCACCTGATCCCACCTCTGGTGTGTCCAGGGGTCCATGCTTGCCCAACTATCTATACAATATAGGAGTTATGAGATTGATCACTGTTCGTTATCTTCACCTTTCATCTATGCCTTGAATCGATCAATTGTCACAATATTTTTGTCAATACAAAATGTGAGAATAAACAGGGATATTCATAATCAGACAATACGTCCTCTTTCTCAACCTTCACTACAAAGTCCTCCTATATTTTCATAGTGGACTCATACATCCAACACTTTGATGAACTGGAGACCATTTAAATCATTTAATTCGTAGATGTGTCACGAGAAAGGCCATTCTTCTCAAGAATCCGCCTCAGGAAGTCCAAACTTGAAAAAAACCATAACTTACCAGAGAAACCGACTAGTAACAGACATTCTCGGGATTCGGCTTTCGTGAAATTGCTACTGGCAAAATCTCTCTCCTCTTTAACAATATCAGAAAAGGTCAAATTAGCGGAAACTACACTTGAAACAATATCATCGCAAAATTTGACGGACAGATCTGGGTTTTGTTTTTGTTTTTTTGGTTTGGTTTTTTTTTTTGCAACGATAAAAAAAAGGGGGGGATACTTCCAAGCATCATGAATGCAAAAACACAGATGGCTAATGTACAGCCATAAACTGCATGGCGGCCTGTGTAAAATCTGCATTCTTTTCCCACAAGTGGGTATGAGAAGCAATAGCAATTTTGTATCCAAACCATTCACCAACTTCAAAATACGGTATAAGCAAGTATGGATCCCTGGCAAAATACAAGAATTCCGATTATCATAAGGCGGCAGGTACTCTTTTAAGCAAGTACTCTTTAAAACAAGTTTGGCGAAACCAAAGAGTACTCTACCGTACAAAAATAGTCAACAAAACAGTAAATGTACGACAGAAACATGAGGCTGTTGTCAATAATAACGGAAACGATAGTCCTCTGTGGGAAGCAAAATATTCCTCTGCGTGGACACAGAGGCGATTCAATAAGCACTTCATCCAATAGGGTAACTCTCTTGCTATTCGGAATCTTTTGGCAAGTCACGATGACCAGCTGGCACAGCACCCAAAAGGATCCTAAATAATGCCACAGATTCCAACAAAAGCACTCAAAGTCATTGGTCAAAATATTCAGGAAGAAATTCTGTTTGGTCTTCAAAGCTGAATCACTGATGATTTGCAAATAAGGAAGTTTTGACAGTGTGCTTGATGTTACTTGATGAAACACCATCAGAGCCGATTATTCGGATGGAGTTTTTTTTTTTTACTTTGTTCATTTAGAACATACCACCGGTGCAGCGATATCTGCCAAAATTTTGCAAGAGAATGGTCTGTCTGTCGATAATAGCAGGGGTCAAAATTATCACGGTGCTGCTTCTATGGTCTCTACCAAAAAAAACAGGGTTGTCAAGGAAGAATCAAAGAACTGAATTGGTTGCTACTGCAAAAGCCACGTGCTCAACCTGAGCATTGCACTCGCTTGCAAGCTTCCTCTTGTCAGAAATTTGACTGACGTGATAAAGTCTACATACGTGTTCTTTGATTCTTCAAGCGATACTTTAAGCAATATGCTGTCACAAGATACAGAGGTGACCAGAAAGAAACTGATAGGTCTGTGTAAAACGAGGTAGGTTGAGAGACACACTTACTCCGACACATTTTGGCATTAGATTCAATCTAATATTAAAATCAGACTTCTTAGATCCGTGCCGTATACTCTTACGCAGCGTATACGGCGCGGAACTAAGGAGTCTGATTTTAATTAGATTGGCATTATATTACATTGTGTTTGCAATATATTTTCAATCCTGGTCTGGGCGAAAACCTACAGGACAACTAGCGACTAGGCATGGGATGCTCAGACGAAATTCACTGCTCAAGGGATGCTCAGACGAAAGTCACTGCTCAAGGGATGCTCAGACGAAATTCACTGCTCAAGGGATGCTCAGACGAAATTCACTGCTCAAGGGATGCTCAGACGAAATTCACTGCTCAAGGGATGCTCAGACGAAAGTCGCTGCTCAAGGGATGCTCAGACGAAAGTCGCTGCTCAAGGGATGCTCAGACGAAAGTCACTGCTCAAGGGATGTTCAGACGAAAGTCACTGCTCAAGGGATGCTCAGACGAATTTCACTGCTCAAGGGATGCTCAGACGATAGTCACTGCTCAAGAGATGCTCAGACGAAACTCACTGCTCAAGGGATGCTCAGACGAAATTCACTGCCCAAGGGATGCTCAGACAAAAGTCACTGCTCAAGGCATTTTGTGAACATTGACATCTTTCTCTTTCTTGTGACTTTTGTGTGCGTTAAAACTGTCCTGCCAGACATTAAAACACTCCTGTACATAGGCTGCATCTTACCAATGGCGTCCAGTGAAATTGAGCGCTCTTTTTCTGACTTAAAGGGGATTAAAAGCTATGTGAGATCAACGAGGGGTACGTTTACAGACCAAAACAAAGCGGAAATAATCTGTGATCAATTGCAAATGAGGTTAACGTGTGAGAAATGAAGATTAGCTATATTTTACTCAATGATATAAAGTTATAAAGTAATTTGACAAATTAGATTTATTGACAATAAGCATTTTGAAATATATGACGCTTTAAAGCCTGGTTTCAAGGAACATATTTTTCTACCCCCTAATCAAAAGGAGTTGAAATTAAGAGCAATTAATCAATTAACATTGGTAATCAATTACTAGTGGATTCTACTTTGCATTAAAAAAAATATCAGTAGCAAAACTGCAAAGCTTTTTTAAAATATTCGAGTTGAAGATGTAGGCGGGAATCCAGAGTTAGCGTTGACTTTGCGGCCTATCTCGCACATCTGTGAGAATAAACTAAATTCATAGCCGTCTAGCAGGAAGGCCTTTACCAACTTGTAAATTTAATGATCCCCGGGGTTCTGACTCAAGGGTGGGGCCAAACTATAGTGTTTATGTGTAAAACAATTTTCAGAACATCTTCTTTGTTGATAAGAATTTGAAACTAAATGAATATTTAGAATGAGCAGGTAGCCCTTTACCAAGATTGTTAAATTTCATGATGCCAGGGGTGGGGCGTTTTGGTATCATGGCTGAGCCAAAATGGACTGTGATTAAATGTCTTAACAATCGAACATTTTTTACTTCATGATAACTACGTGTCCAATTCTTTCCAAGTTTGGTTTGAAGTATCTTTGGGACAAGGGTGGAAAAAAGGCAAGTTTCAGGACTCCTGGCCTGCACGCCCGGGGCCTAAAGGGTGGGACAAAGACTGCCAAATATTCACCAATTTTCAAAAATCATCTCTATAACCGCATATCTGTAAGAAAAACTAAATGCATGTAGTGATGTAGAGTAGTATCATATCCTACATGTATTTCGCCCCATAACTGACTGGAACTTCGTAATAGCTCATATACAAGTTTTGGGGAAGAAGTATTTTGAAGTCAGCTATGGCGCAAAGCGTGATATGCAAATATTTATTAGGTACCAGGGATCTTTGTGTGTTCACAGGCCGAACGGAGTAGCTCTATCTCGTTCAACCTGTATAAATGAAAGCCCAAAGACAAAGTTCTGTTCAGCTACTCTTTTTTATTAAAGAAGCATTTCATCATTATAATTATTGATTATAATTCATATTATACAATAATTATTACAAACATTAATATAAAAGTTCACACACAAAAATAAATTAACGAAGCCATCTGAAAAATTGAAAAGTTATTTCAAAAATGCGCAAGTATACTCAATATCTTACCTGTATAAATGAAAGCCCAAAGACAACGTTCTGTTCAGCTACTGAAGAACTCTGTCTTTGTTCCTCGCATTTATACCCCCGTACATCCTCCAAAATTCCTTACCATATTTGTTATATCTTAATAATCTGTAATATTGATATTGGCTTTTAATTCAAACTCAAATCCAACACAATTATTTCCTTGAAAAATCTATAATTTAGCGTTGCATACTCAACTTCACTTGTAAGGTTTTGCATAATTTTTAATTTCTTTTTTCCTGTAAATAATATATACAAATGCTTGACCTCTGGTGACTGATTTCTTACACTCCGATTGGTTACACGTTTCCTCTGACCAAAATCGATTTCACCCTCATGATCTTGTAAACAAGCTATAAACATACATACTAATAATATCCCTGTCACCTCACCTCACGGTGAAAAGTTCAGACATTTTTGTTCTGCATCTTACTGTTGCTTTTGTCCCACATTATTTTGCCAATTCATTAATCTTCTCCCCTATTCTCATCTATTCTATGCATTGTAATTTTCGTTATGATAAATTCCCCTTACCAACGAAAATCTTGTCCTCAAGATGGAATTAAAATTTACTTTTTCTGAGGGTTCTAAACAAAAGAGTATGATAATAGTCATCATCTAGTACATAACTCGGTATTAGATTATTTGAATGTTTAAGAAGGAAAAGGTCCTTTGGTAAATAATTGTAGGGAACATCATTTGTAATCTTATTTCTTAACAACAAACCCTTAACGTTTCGACACCACGTGAACCACATTGTATATTGCAATTGAGAGACTCCTTTGTATATAAATATTTTAAACAATCATAATGTATCCTAGCCGAACAACACTTCGTTCTATATAATGTATCGGAAAATGGACAAAGTGCACCACAATATACACAGTTAAATGAAAAAAGGTACTGAATGTTATGTTGTTGGAAATCATAAAAGGACGTACGAAGTTGTTCTACGCATTTCTTCAATTTTGTTTTGGTATGAAAATGTGTTGTAGACTTGGTGTTAGATATTAAGGAAAAAACTTTTTCCGGTGGTAATCTATACAAATCTGCCGCTTTTATTAAATAATTTGATGCAATTTTTGAGCAATAAAAAATTTCAAAATAAGTTATCAAAAGATCAAATGATGTTCCTGGACTGTATCGTAAAGTATAATATTCTAATAAATAGAATAAATAGTCAATACAAAAGAAATCTGCAAATATGACCAAATGCGAAAAAATATATTGAGTTTCAAAGTTTTTAAGTTCGCAAAAATATTGAAGAAATTTATGCAATTTTTTTAATGTCAAATTTCTAAACAAATGGAATAATCTCATGATAATCTGTTTATTTGTAAATTGATCTGGCAGAGGTGTATAAAAATTTCTACAATGGGTAGCGAAAAAATATATATTAACACATTGTGATTGTTTTTTCATATGACTTGTAATAGGAACTTTATAAAATTTCATATTTGTGAATTTTCAAATGGCTTAAACAACTAATTTATATTATAATGAATACTCTAGTAAAATTTAAATACTTTCAACTCTTTAAAACAATGAGTATATCGGGGGGAAACATACTATAAACAATATGTACATGTACAATCAAAATGAATTGTACGATAGCCTAGGCTTTTCACCTGGGTAGAGACAGCGACACTCTTTAGAAAAATGTATAATCCGCAGTCAAACAGTATATGTATACAAACAAATATTGCAAAATTAAAAGCTTTGACCGCAGGCTAAGACACAATTCGCTTAACCCAGAATTAAACTAACCATTGAAAATCACTATTCCTTTATTAGAGCATTTCAAATTTGATATATCCATATAACATCTTGAAAAATTTGCACATCCAACATAAAATGATCAATTCTTCCAGATCTGTTACTCACGATCTAAGGCAACATGTATAATATCAACATCTCAATACATATATGGTCAATCTTTGAAGACACTGCTCTTCTGGTAGGAATGTTCTGCAATCCTTGTCTATCCGCGTTCTGGACGTTGTTTAAGTTCTTTCCCTGGTAATCGTTCGTTGAGACTCGAGCGTTGCCCTGATTCTGGTAATCGTTTGTTGAGACAGGTGCGGAAATAAAGTTTGGTTGATATGATGCTGGGTTAAATAGGATTTCTGAGTCACTCAAGTTAGGCTGTATTCCCTTTTTAGACGACGGAAAGGAAACCTTTGACAAACTTCTTTTTAATCGCTGGAATTATGATAATTTTTCCATCAACACAAAGTCAGGACTCTCCACCACTTATCATATCCTATTTCGCCCCATAACTGACTGGAACTTCGTAATAGCTCATATACAAGTTTTGGGGAAGAAGTATTTTGAAGTCAGCTATGGCGCAAAGCGTGATATGCAAATATTTATTAGGTACCAGGGATCTTTGTGTGTTCACAGGCCGAACGGAGTAGCTCTATCTCGTTCAACCTGTATAAATGAAAGCCCAAAGACGAAGTTCTGTTCAGCTACTCTTTTTTATTAAAGAAACATTTTTGATTATAATTCATATTATACAATATACAATAATTATTACAAACATTAATATAAAAGTTCACACACAAAAATTAACGAAGTCATCTGAAAAATTGAAAAGTTATTTCAGAAATGCGCAAGTATACTCAATATCTTACCTGTATAAATGAAAGCCCAAAGACAAAGTTCTGTTCAGCTACTGAAGAACTCTGTCTTTGTTCCTCGCATTTATACCCCCGTACATCCTCCAAAATTCCTTACCATATTTGTTATATCTTAATAATCTGTAATATTGATATTGGCTTTTAATTCAAACTCAAATCCAACACAATTATTTCCTTGAAAAATCTATAATTTAGCGTTGCATACTCAACTTCACTTGTAAGGTTTTGCATAATTTTTTATTTCATTTTTCTTGTAAATAATATATACAAATGCTTGACCTCTGGTGACTGATTTCTTACACTCCGATTGGTTACACGTTTCCTCTGACCAAAATCGATTTCACCCTCATGATCTTGTAAACAAGCTATAAACACACATACTAATAATATCCCTGTCACCTCACCTCACGGTGAAAAGTTCGGACATTTTTGTTCTGCATCTTACTGTTGCTTTTGTCCCACATTATTTTGCCAATTCATTAATCTTCTCCCCTATTCTCATCTATTCTATGCATTGTAATTTTCGTTATGATAGTAGGAAGGCTTCTACCAAAATGATAAATGTAGTGATCCCGTGGATAGAGGTTCGGATTCCAGGGCGGGACCAAACTTGGTATACATGGTGTATATGTGTAAAACATTCAAACACATCTTCTTTAGTGCTATTAATACTAACCTGAAACTAATTAGATCGTAAGGAGTAGGTATAATCATTTCTAAAATTAAGAATTTCATGATCCCAAGGGGCAGAGATTTTGGTTCCAGGGTGGGACCAAAGACTTCTTTAGGTTTGCAGATACAGTATAAAACTAAATGCATATTTAGGAAAATCAGGAAATAATGCACCAAAGTTGTGAATTTCACAACCCCTGGGTTTTGACTCTACAGCAGGTCCAAAATAGTCATATAGTGTTAATGTTAAATATACATGTATTATGTTAAGTCTTTCATCAGTATAAGCAATTTCGGTGAATGAAAGCATTTTAGCCCCCCTCCCACTGCAACCAGGCATTACTACAGCCCCTGCCCCAGGGATCATGAAATTTACAATTTTAGTAGAGGCTTCCTTGTCCATCATTATTATATATTCAGTTTGTCCGTTATTTGCCTAGGAGTTGAGAAGAAAATTTTAAAGGAACAATGCATTTGAAACACCATATGATCAATATGGCTACGCCCTAACACAGGAACCCCTCCCATGAGGGTCATGACATTTACGATATTGGTAGAATCTTTCTGGCTCATCATTACTATAATATTATATTCAGTTAGTCTGCTATATACCTATGAGAAAAGAAGATTTTTAAAGAATTGCATAAATTTTACAGTTTTTACTCCAACATTAAGGCTCCTTGGAGTGAGGGTGTGTGTGTGTGAAGTTTACAATTCCTGACCCCCTTCTCTTACAGATGCTACATATTCTATTTTGTAAAGATTGGCCCAGTAGTTTTTGAGAAGTTGTTAACACACGACATATGATGGATGACGAACGACGACGACGGATGCAGACCCATAGCAGTAGGTCACCTGAGTGACCCAGGTGACCTAAAAATGTTTATCATAAATGGTATTTATAAGATGTTATACTGGGTTCATTAAATTTAAGACTTTAAACTGTATCGGAAAACAGTTACGTAATATAGATCCTCAGGTAGCAAGGTATTAATATTTTACAAGGGTACAAACTAGAGAGGAAATTAATGAATCTTTTATATTCACCTTTAGATGAATATTTTTAGGATTTCCAGTTGCATTCTATAGACATGAGTTTGAAACATTCAAGAATAGTCGCCTTTTCAGTTTTGTAAAGAATATAACTGAAATGAAATCCACAAATCAGAGAGAAACACACATGAATGCAACTACAGGACGACAGTTTTCACACTTGAATAATTTTATCACACAATTTTTGAATTTGTTTATATATGAAACTTAAAAGTAACAAGAGGCACATGGGCCACAATTCCTAGCAATAAACAAGCTTGAGCAAAACTATCATACCAGCACCAAAATATAATATAAATCAATTATCTCCCCTTGTAGAGGTTCTATGACCATTCATTTAAAGAAATTTGATTCTTGAAAGAATACTTTGTGCCTAGTTTGGTTGAAAAGGAAACAATGGGCTTTTTTAAATCGTCAATGCATTTTCACTATTTTGTTATTATCTCTGATTTGATTTGAACATATTTTATTGTATGAATATACAAAAGGATTGGTTACAAGTTCTAGCAACTTAGACAACCTCTCCCGTATACAAAATATATTATGCTATACATGTACAAATAAAGGTTGTCGTACCACAGAAAATATAATA
Source organism: Ostrea edulis (assembly GCF_947568905.1). NCBI lineage: Eukaryota > Metazoa > Mollusca > Bivalvia > Ostreida > Ostreidae > Ostrea > Ostrea edulis. Next base: position 3,968,304 of record NC_079167.1, on the reverse strand, counting down.
TTAGTTATAATGTACAATTATGATAATATACAATATATGTTTAGGTTCATGTAAGTACATAATCAGACATAAAATGCAAAACATATTTTAAAATTATGATATATATGTCCGATTTAAAATCTGTTTAAGTTCTTAATAAACTTCACTGAAAATATAAAAATTTACATCATTTGAAAAATATTCATTTCCCCATAATAAAGGGTGGGTATCGACAATAGCAATATCATTTAGTTGAAGCAGTTCATTGTAAAAACAATTTCTTGTTTGAGTGTATCTTTTGCATGCAAAAAAGAAATGATGGGCATCTTCAATATGACCACATATACAATTTGGAGAGGCAATGATGTTTTTACGATATAAGATCATTATTTAAAATGCAAGAATGTCTTAATTTGGTATGAATAATATTAACATATATGATCTCTACTTGTAGAAGGGAGTGGTCCTTCATTTAAACAAACATGAATCCCCTTTACCCAAGGTTGCTTCGTGCCAAGTTTTGTTGAAATTGGCCCAGTGGTTCTGGAGAAATTGAAAATGTGGGGAAATTACAGACGGACAACAGGTGATCAGAAAAACTCACTTTTGTTTCAGCTCAGGTGATCTAATAAAAATTTAGGAGTGCATGCTAAAAATCAAAACCTTTCCAGAATATTATTTGTATGGAAATAAAATATGATGAGGTTATCCATCTGTCAAATTCAAAATAAATTCATCTATGGTCTAATGAAATTTTTTGTAAACGAATATGTATAACTCTAAAGTACTGACAGTACAGCTGGGAGTTGCTTCGCCTGGAATAGTTAGGACTGTATCGATGACATATTCACATCTATTAATCCAACAATGACCCGAAAACAAATCCCGCTTTCTCCTAATGCTCGATGTTAAGAATTATGTCTAGCTAGAGAGCGAGTTGATTTTTAAAGTTTTACTCAACTATCTGTTTGAAAAGTTTTTGTGTTAATCAAGTGGAGAGAAAATAATTTTGATTCCTGGGACGATAAATACTTATCTGTTAACTAACAAATTCTGAGTTGCCTAAATAAGTGCTGTTTTACAAGCACAAAATATTCTGATTTTACATTCTAAATATGATTGTTTTACATAACGAAATAATGCTTGATTAATATTTCCAAAAACCTCAATCAAGGGAATTCGGAAATTAACTCTCCATATAGGACATAAAAGAAATGAATGGCTAGAACAGGATTAATTCCAGAATGGAAAGAATATGTATGGGAATGGTCCGCCGTAAACGTAGCCGGAATGAAGAGGGGGGGGGGGTGTCTACTATATAATAGGTTTTTCCCCGGGGATCATCTGGCTGTAAAAGGGGGGAAATCCTACTATTTAGTCACATTTCCGTAGGGGAAGATCTACTGTACAGACATTTTTCCGGGGGGGGGGGGGGGGGGACTACTATATAGCCATTTTTCGGGGTGGGGGGGGGTGGGGGGGTGGGGGGGGGGTACTATTCTGTATTCAACACTGGCGTACAGGGTATCAACTATTTCTCACAAGCTACTGCAATGGTTTACTTTTGAAATGCTGGAAAACCATAAGAATTTAGACTGCTACACCGGAAAAAGTAAAAGTTATATATATTATATCATAATGTACTTTACTACCTTTACTATTATTACATGTAGAGTTGTTATGTACATGTATATATATAGACATCTATATATGTATAATGTATTTTTTTCCCCTGTGTATTTCTGACTGTTTTGCATTAGGATACACGGTGGTACTTACATATATTACATCAAGTAATGTCTCGTATTATGTACATTGTCTAAGCTCATACTACTAGTATTACTGTATATTATGTGTGAACCATATGAAACCATATTGCACATATGCACTCATTATAAACATGACATGTTGATCTAGTACCAATGCACCGTCCCGTGGTATCTTTTGCATTACAGTGGAGTTAATCATATGTACTTTACTACCTTTACTATTATTACATGTAGAGTTGTTATGTACATGTATATATATAGACATCTATATATATATATATATATATATATTTCCCTATGTGTATTTCTGACTGTTTTGCATTAGGATACACGGTGGTACTTACATATAATGCAAATAAGTATTATCATGTTCAAACGTCTCATGTATGAACATTGCTCATACTAATAGTGCAGATTTTACTCTTGTTTCGTTTTTCTTTTTATCGTCATTGCACATTGAAATGTTAACAATCATGTATGCTGTATGCCCGAGAGGGCCCTAATTTGGAAATAAATCATATTCTATTCTATATTAGCGCGGCACTAGCGACGTCCATGTGTTTTGCATAGCTTCATAACAGTATTTTTGCATCGTGCCATTGTAATAAATTCGCAGTATATGTATTAAATACATTGAACACTTCTTAAATCAAAAAGATCCAAAAAAAATCCCATAGTAATAGTAACAAATTCGTAATATACGCTTTTTAAAAATACATTGAACAAAAAAGACACCCCCCCCCCCCCCCCCAAATCCCAATCAAGGGAATTCGGAAATTAACTCTTCATTTAGGACATAAAAGAAATGAATAGCCAGAAAAGAATTAATTTTAGAATGGAAAGATACCCCTCTCTCTCTCCCCCCTCTCTCTCTCCTCTCTTTCTCTCTCTCTCTCCTCTCTCTCTCCCTGACACTTATGGAGCACCATAAATTTACCTGTTCACCAGGTAAATATTTACTGCGCATGTCCCAGGTGTGACTCAATCCGAGAAGTTTTGAACGGAAGTGCAGGAGGGTGAATTGGAAGATGTTATAAAAAAAACATTTTACCATGAAAGAGAAAGAAATAGACAAGGATACGGTGATAGCGTATCATGACTTCGTCCAGACTCAGATCAGGGGCGAGCTGAATGGGATCTTCCTTGGACCTGGGAGGTTTTACGCACAAATTGCGGTAGCTAGTTTCCTAGCTGGAATCGTTTCCGGTATTATAGGAACTTTAGTGATCACGCTTAGAACCCGTCATGTTTACCTCATTTCGTGGGATGACCAGTTCCTTGGACCATTCTTTGTAATCCTTGCCTTCATGCTGGTAGGATTTGCTGCCGCTCTGGTCGTGCAGGCAAAGAGGCGAGCCAATGCCTACAGACGCGATCTTGTGGTAGGCCTAAGACATTACAACTTTAGCAATATTTTTACAAAAAAAAGAACGTAAATTGTAATACATTGGCTGGTATAAACTCGGTTAATGAAATTTCATCGACATGGGTATGTGGATTACTGTACCAGTAGGTCAATCAATATTAGTGCGCCCATTAATTAAGTTCAACCATAATATTCCACAACGATGACACTGGTTCATATCACACCTGGCCAGATTTCATGGACATTAAATGTCCTAATCTTATTTGGTTTAAAGATTTAATGGTTTAATTATGTCTCCCTTCTTCCAGGGGGAGACATTATGTTTGTACTTTGTCCGTCTGTCTGTCACAAAATTTTATGAATGCTAGCTTCTCCTCCTATATATGGCTCATTGGATTGACTCAAAACTTTGCACAATGCTTTATTGCCATTTGTAGATGTGCATATTGTTGGGACGGGGGATCCAATTATTTTCCTAAAAGTTATAGTGGATCTAAGAAGGGTGGAGGATGTAAAATAGATTGTGAACACTTCTCCTATATGGCTTATCTGATAGATTTGAAACCTTTGTACAATGCTTCATTGTCTTTTGTAGATGTACATATTGTTGGGACAGGAAGATCCAATTATTTTCCTAAAAGTTATAGTGGCTCTAAGAGGGGTGGGGGATGTTAAAATAGCTTTTTTTTGTGAACACTTTTCCTCCTACATCGCTTATCAGGTATACTTGCATCGTCGCAAACCACGGGTTATTGTTTCATTCTATTTCACAATGAAACAATAACCCGTGGTTTGCGACGATGGTAGACTTGAAACTTCATACAATGCTTCATTGCATTTGTAGATGTGCATATCATTGGGAAGGGAGGATCCAGTTATATTCCTAAAAGTTATAGTGGATCTAAGAGGGGTGGGGGATGTTAGAATAGCTTTCTTGTGAACATTTTTCCTATATGGCTTATTGGGTACTAGCAGGGCTCGAAATTAATATATGCCCGTCATTCTGTGACTGGTGAAAAGTCTGGCAGACTGACATACATTTGTTTAAGTCAGTCTGATGGGATTGGTTAATTTTCTAAAGCATCATTTTGGAAAATATTCTTACGAAATTTTATACACACCTTTGGCATGCTTCGATCTGTAGATATCAGACAAATCTGATTCGTAAATTATAAATCCCACTTAAGTGTTACAATATTGTCTGAGGCATATTGAGTTGAATTTCATTTTAATAACATTAAAGAAATATGTTTAATTATTTCTGGAAAACTCAGTTGGACTGGTATATTTTTCTGCGGACTGGTTGAAATTATACCCCATCAGTCCTGCTGGACTGGTGACATAAAAAGTTAGCTTCAAGCCCTGGGTAGAATGCTTCATTGCCATTTGTAGATGTGCATTTTGTCAGAACGGGAGGATCCAATTATTTTCTTAAAAGTTATATTGGATCTAAGAGGGTTGGATGATGTAAAATAGCTTGTGAACACTTCTACACCTATATGGCTTATCTCATAGACTTGAGAATTTGTACAATGCTGTAGATGTGTATATTGTAGGGACAGGAGGATCCAATTGTTATCCTTAAAGTGGAGGGTGTAAAATAGTTTGTGAACACTTCTTTTCCATAAGGCTTATCAGAGTTCATAATGTCTATGTTCCTTTCCGTGCTTTCTCCTCCATACCATGCAGTACATTTCGGGGAGGAAGTTTCATTTAGTGCACTTCCAATTTGGGAGACATTTCTTTTTCATAAAAGCAATCTATAGTTTAAGCTCTTTTTGATAGACCTTGTATGCCAAATTAACATAAACTCAAATAATTGAAGATGTATTTAATTATTTGAAGTTTGATGTTCACAACAATTCAATTAAAAATCTCTTCAAATCATAATAATATCTTCAATTCTAATTTACTGCATCATCATCATGCATTATTATTGAAATATGCACGCAATAACTGAATTGTTGCTATAATCTTCCAATAAATGAATAATGTCCATGGAGTGCCAAATTAACATAAACTCAAATAATTGAAGATATCTTGAATTATTTGAAGATATCATCATTTTAGTTATTACGTACATCAATTCAATTGGTGAAAGCAATAATTGATTTGATGTGTGAATCAATTAAATTTTTGCTCACAACAATTTAATTGATGCATGCATCAATGTGGTGAGATGCAGAACTATAGCTCTCTGTAAAAATATTGGGACAGGTCAGAGTGCTACAGATCCACCTCTTATAAGAACCTTCGATTTACTGCAGAAAAAAATGTGCACGGTTGAGGCCTTACATGGCTGCATTCATGCATCACTGTCTCATAAAGATATAAAAATTCTGATCCGACTTCCCTACTATACTTGTGTCTAAACATACCTTCAAATATTCATTAAGCCCTATGCAACCAGAAAACTCACTGTGAGCTTCAAATTAAGGGTTTCAATGGTTGAATCACTGGTCTTTCAGATATGATCTGTGTCGCGGCAGGCTTTGGCATGATAAGAAACAGCAATTACTATGGCCCTGTAGCCATTTTTACAAAAAGTCTTAAGACTGAGATAAAAATGTTGTTCCTGCCTTATACTATAGTGAGTGCAACTGTGTCCCAAGTAAGAATAGAGTTTCACTAATGTATATCCTTAGACTTGCTCATTCATAAATATGTGAGTGAAGAATAATTAAAGAATTACAGTGTTTTAAGATTTTCATCATAATCATGAGATATTTTGTGAAAAGGGCCACTGAGCGCTATAAGTATAGGTCTTAATTTGTGGTACTTCACCTACTGCTGGTGACATCTTAATACGAGGGAAAATTCTCAATGGGACCTAAAACAAACAATAAAATAATTAAAGATTTCTCAATTGTTTGAATTTGTGTTAATTTGGCGCTCCTTGGATATCAACAATTGAATTAATTTGTACATTAATTCAATTAATGTAAGCAATAATTGAATTATTGCTATCTTCAATGGAATTAATGATATCGTTCATTCAATTGATGCAAGCAATAATCTTTTTGAAAGAGCAACTATCTAATTGGAGATAAAGCTAGCCAATTTAATTAATGATTTCTTTAATTATTGAGTGCCAAACTAACAGAAACTCAAATAATTTGAAGATATCATCAATTCATTTGATGCATGCAATAATTCAATTAAATATCTCTTGAAATAATGATTGATATTTTCAATTCTGAATTATTGCACGCAATTGGTGATAGCATTAATTAATGTTTCATGTTATAATTGAATTGATGATGTCTTCTAATAAAATTTTAGAAATATCTTCAGTTATTTTAGTTTTGTTAGTTTGGTCCTCCTCAAAGTAATTCTCACCTAGAGCTCAGGATAGCTATATAAGTATGAGCAACCTTTTAGTTTATTTTTATGATAAACAGAAGAGTTACAATGAATGTTGAGTATTTGGAATAATTTATTCTACAATACTCTTTCAGTTCCGTCCCATTGGTGACTATGGAGTTGCAGTTGTGCACAAGAGCAGACTCACTTTTGAACAAACTACAAGGTAAAATTGCACTTTCAATTACAGTCATATTGGAAATAGAAATAATGAAAATCCGGTTCCATGACCTTACACAGAGAACAGACCGAAAAAGTACATATTGTATATCCCTGACATGTCCAGATGTTCATTATTGACATTTTGAATCATTTTATCGACTTGTAAATATCAATATAATTTGATGGATAGGTCAGAATTAATTTGAGACTTAATTATAGAAATTCTCAATTCATGGTAATTGAGCCAGTTGTTTTATTTTGACTAGAAACATAATTTGCCTAGATGGTATTGCTTAGGGTTCTAAATACATTATTAGTATGTCTGACCAGTGTCACTGTAACTGAAAATGCGCCGTCTTATTGTGCATCCCATGGATAATCAGATTTGAGAAGAGATGGAAAACCTTTCAAATTTTTAGCTCACCTGAACCGAAGGTTCAAGTGAGCTATTCTGATCACATTTTGTCCGGCGTCCGTCTGTCTGTCTGTCCGTAAACTTTTCACATTTTCGACTTCTTCTCCAGAACCACTGGGCCAATTTCAACCTAACTTGGCCAAAAGCATCCTTGGGTGAAGGGCTTTCAAGTTTGTTCAAATGAAGGGCCATGTCCCTTTCAAAGGGGAGATAATCACAAAAATGCAAAAATAGGGTGGGGTCATTTAAAAATCTTCTTCTCAAGAACCACTGGGCCAGAAGAGCTGAAATTTACCTGAAAGCTTCCTGACATATTGCAGATTCAAGTTTGTTTAAATCATGGCCCCCGGGAATAAGATGGGGCCACAAGGGGGGATCAAAGTTTTGCATACAAATATATAGGGAAAAACTTTAAAAATCTTCTTCTCAAGAACCACTAAGCCAGAAAAGCTGAGATTTACATGAAAGCTTCCTGACATAATGCAGATTCAAGTTTGTTCAAATCATGGGCCCCTGGGGTTGGATGGGGCCACAATAAGGGATCAAAGTTTTACATACAGGAATATGTAGGAAAAATCTTCTTCTCAAGAACCACTGAGTCAGAAAAGCTGATTTTTACATGAAAACTTTCTGACATAGTGCAGATTCAAGTTTGTTCAAATCATGGCCCCCGGGGATAAGATGGGGCCCCAAGGGGGGATCAAAGTTTTACACACAAATATATAGGGAAAAACTTTAAAAATCTTCTTCTCAAGAACCACTAAGCCAGAAAAGCTGATTTTTACATGAAAACTTTCTGACATAGTGCAGATTCAAGTTTGTTCAAATCATGGGCCCCGGGGATAAGATGGGGCCCCAAGGGGGGGGATCAAAGTTTTACACACAAATATATAGGGAAAAACTTTAAAAATCTTCTTCTCAAGAACCACTAAGCCAGAAAAGCTGAGATTTACATGAAAGCTTCCTGACATAATGCAGATTCAAGTTTGTTCAAATCATGGACTCTGGGGGTTGGATGGGGCCACAATAGGGGATCAAAGTTTTACATATAAATATATAGGAAAAATCTTCTCAAGAACCACTGAGCCAGAAAAGCTGATTTTTACATGAAAACTTTCTGACATAGTGCAGATTCAAGTTTCTTCAAATCATGGGCTCCGGGGGTAGGATGGGGCCACAAGGGGGATCAAAGTTTTACATACAAATATATAGTTAAAATCTTTTTCTCAATAACCACTGAGTCAGAAAAGCTGATATTTACAAGAAAACTTTCTGACATAGTGCAGATTCAAGTTTGTTCAAATCATGGTCCCCGGGGGGTAGGATGGGGCCACAAGTGGGGGGGGGGGTCAAAGTTTACATACAAATATAGAAAAAGGCTTTAAAAGAACCATTGGGCCAAAGAAGTTGAGATTTACATGAAAGCTTTCTGACATAGTGTAGATTCAAGTTTTCAAAGGGTAGTTTGGGCCATAATAGGGACCAAGGTTTTACATGCAAATATATATGGAAAGTCTTCAGATATGGGCCAAGGTGACTCAGGTGAGCGATGTGGCCCATGGGCCTCTTGTTAGGCCAGTTAGCACATCTGAGCAGAAAGCCAAGGCAATCAAGTATATATACAATGCTCAATAACTATGACAATATTGCCAGATTTTAAGAGGATTGAATCCAAATTTATACTGCCACAGTATATGCAGAGACAGACACCTTGACAAACATTTCTCTAGTTTTATGTTGTGTGTGTTTTTTGTTTGCAAGTGGCTCAGAATGTAATTGGTACAAATGTTCCTCTCAGAACCAGATGAAAGGCTGTAATTTTTCATAGTGGGGTCAATTCCTTCAGTTGTTTATACGGTCCTTAAAATTTTCAAGAACAACTACAAGCTGATGAAAATTTGTGACTGATGTGATTACTGAAAGTTTGTCTTGTTGATATTGAGAATGTTAACTGTATGTGTCACATCAACCTGAAATAAGAATCCTCAAATTTTTGTTACATTATTTACCATACCTCATTATGATTACTAGAGAACAGCTGAAATCTGGAACAGCTCCAAAGAAACCAATGACCGCAAAACCATACCAGGTAAATGAGTACAAATCTATATATGTTCTCCAATTTATTTTGTGGAATTTATCATTATTTTGGCATCAAATGAAAAACCAATGATGGACTAAATCCTAATACTTCATATCGTTTTGCAGCCTATATCTTACAACGCAAGTGGAAGGCAAAGGCGGGGTCCACCTCCAGGTGGGTTTGATAACCGTGGATATGGGGAACCTCCACCCTACGATGGAAGACGTGGTCCTCCAGATGGTAGGAGACCCTATCCTGACCGTAGGGGTCACTCAGGTCGACCAAGGAACGGTCCACCAGATGACAGAAGGAGACAGGGACCACCGCGAGGGGAAGAAGGACGAGCACCTCCCTATGGTTACCGGGAGCCTGGATCCAGGAGACCTTACCCTGATGATAGGCACAGAGATGGACCCCCTAGGGAGAGAAGGGGGCCTCCACCTTCTGACAGATACAGGGATGGTCCACCACCTGAAAACAGAAACAGAGGTCCTCCGTCTGATGATAGGTACAAGATAACCACAATTGCAGCTTGACTGTAAAATATTTAAAACTATTTTGGAAGTAATTTAAACATTTATGAAAAGTTATGAATTTGACCAGGAGTTTTATGTTTTCTGATTAGGTATGCTGAAATAGACAGGAACAGAAGAAGGCCCCCACCTCCAGATGACAGGTCAGTTATCAAGTTTACAGATTTCTAAACATTTGAAATGTTGGTACAGATATTCACCCCTTCCCCCAAATCAAATTATGAATAATTTGTACATTATTGAAGAATTACATGTGAATTGGATACAAATAAATTTTTATTTGCTTATCAGTAAACATAGATTGTATTACTACCTTTGTCACCAGCCTGGAGTACATGTAGCAGTTTAAAAATTGACAGGGAATATATTGTTAAGAATTATTTGAATATGGAAAATAATTTTAAATTCTGAAATGCTCCAACTCTCATTAATTGGTTTTGCAGGAACATGCCAACCAAAACCAAACTGGAAGACATGCATGAAGGAGACGAGTCTTCATTCTAAAATCATTCCTATTTTTGCCTTGTTCATTCATCGTAATAATGTATTTTGTGTCATTTTACTATTCATGTAGTCTGGACCAATGGCAGTGTCATGCATAGTTTCTACAATAATATTTAGTTCAGTTTTCTAAACAGATCACTATAATCTTGAAAGATTATTATTCATGACATAATATGATACTGATAGATTTAAGTTTAATTATGATGATGGTGATTTATTGGCAACCAGAGGTCCATGTGTGTCTGGCATGCATGTATTTGCGAGAGACAAATACTGTACACATTGTAGGATCTGAACTCAGCTCAGTATTCACTGCATTAGAGCGCTGCAGCATTTTCAACATTTTGTTGAACTTCCACATATTATTCATGTATAATTCACATTCCAATAAAGTAGGAATCATAATTTGATATAAATTTTGTATTATGGACTTGTATGTTTTAAATGCAATTTTATGCCCTGTATATAAAGGTGGAAAAAGCAACTACCAATAAATTTTTATAATAAAAAAAAAAATGTGTTTTGGTTTTTTCAATGTTATCTTGCTATCCCATTGATTAAACTAAAGAAAAATGTTCTTCAAAATTTGTTCATTATATCACCAAAGATTTATTTTCTTTGCTCTTTCATAAATCTAAAACTGACTGACAATAATGAGATTACAGTCTTTGCTAGTGAAAATCTAATGCATTTAGCAAAAGTGTGCAGGGTAAAGTGCAACACCAATGCCTTCTCTCTGAGACCCACAACTCCTTAATCCAGTAAATGATATTTGTTATGTACAATATACTTTATTCTACAATACATTTCATAGAAAAAGAAGACCTGTCAATCAAGTTTTGCTTTCAAAGAGAAGTAAATTTTCAAATGTACATTTCAAAGAGAAGTAAATTTTCAAATGTACATTTCAAAGAGAAGTAAATTTTCAAATGTACATTTCAAGGAGAAGTAAATTTTCAAATGTACATTTCAATTTGAAAATTTATTGTACAATTGCAGAAACTGTAGCTTTGAAGCAGCCACAATATTCTGATTTGTATACAGTCCCGTCAGAACACGTCTTGTATTGGAGAATCCCATTGTCAAAGTAGGCAAACTTGTTCCCAGAGGAGGTCGCATACAATTTACAGCCTGAAATATTAAAGGGAATACAACACAGCATTTTGTAGATTGATTACAAAGTAAATTTGATGCCTTGAGTTGGGAAGAGCCTAATGTAAACAGTGCTCACCAAAAATGAAATCGGAGCAGGAACAAGTCTGTGTATTGTAAGCTGACCCTCTAGCACAGTTCATAACAATCCACTGTCCACTGGGGTGAAGAGCCTCAAAAAAGTTGAGGCCGGTTATCCCCTTTATGTATGTACAAGGATCTGTGGAGTAATGACCATTGCATCTGTACAACAATTTACATATCGAAATAGCAAAACCTGTATAACAAATTCCTTTAGACATACAATAATCGGCATTTCAAATGAGGTCAAAGTCAGACCTGACTTTGCAATAAACAAAGTGTATATTAATCATGAAATTGATGTTGGGGTAGAATTTCCAATGATTTTGCATTTGATATCTTCACAAATTGTAATGATGGAATGCACTGCAGTTGCAAATATGCCAAATAGTGTGAATACATACAGTATATTTATTTCAACTGCCGAGAATTCCAACAGCAGTAAAAGTAGAATGCAAGAAATAAATTTGATTTTTAAAAAGACGTTATCAGTATAAATTGCGACACTTCATGCTGGCATACTTTTCCTTGAAGCCTTAACATGCTTCATTAAATATACTGTCATGCAGTGTTGGAAGTTCATACCCTCGTGTATTTTCAAAAATGAAATTTATTTTTTAGATAAACACTGCTTCCTTATAACTGAGAATTCCTTTTAACTTAGGGCCTTATAAAACGTTTTTCCTGCAAACTGTTACAATTGCACACTATTTTTTTCTTGCTAATTAAAACCATTATGGATTTAGTAAAATGCCAGATTTCAACAAAAATAATACTCTTATTCCCTAAAAATGAGGAATTATTTGTTGTAACAAATAGATGCTGTGGAATCTGCAAATTTTCATGGTAATTTTTTCCCCTTTATTTTGTAGGGAGATTCAAAGAATGTTTATAACTGAGAATTTTTTCAGCAGTTCGCTAATGCTTCACAATAGATCTTTTGGAGTTCCGCCATCAGCTTTTGTGACCATGATACAAAAATGAATTGAAGTCAAAATTTCAATTTGATGGAATTCATATCATATTGATATTTAAGTCATTGAAATTCATGATAAGTCCGTATTTTAAATGCTATTTAAAATGTAAGTAAATCACACATGGATGATATTACCAGCTGGAAATATCCCAAATCTAATTTTTTATGCAAGTCTATTCTCAGTTTATGTTCATGGAGCCAGGTGCATTGTAACCATCAAAATTGAAATACTTTGTACAATAAAATAAAGGTGGATTTTTTTAGTTGCAAAATTGAGTCAAATGCTATTTTTTGACCTGCAAAAGTTGCTAAAATGAACTAGATTCACAGCAGTGATTAATTGTATATATAAATTTGTTTCAATTTTCTATGCAATACATCTTGCACAGAGTCCAAAATCATTCTACTTACGGTCGACTGCCCAGCCAAAACTTCCCATTACCAAAAGCAGCCATGGAATTGTATGCATTGCAAGTTAATCCTTTAATTAATGCACACAAATATATATAGTAAACCTGCCAACAAAGTTCAGTTTGACTCCTAACGTTTGCAGTTACAAATACTTATAGATGTATCAGGTTCAGTTTGACTCCTAAAGCTTGCAGTTACAATTACTTATAGATGTATCAGGTTCAGTTTGACTCCTAACGTTTGCAGTTACAAATACTTATAGATGTATCAAGTTCAGCACCATAATAAAATTTTATATTAGTTCACGATCTGATTGTGAAGGACAGTTCATTACCAATATAAAAATTAGTTGGAACTGATAAATGTCTGACAAACTGCCTGCAGTGTACCATCTGTTGTTTGGCGGAGTATATCCAATTAAATAGTCCGTATTTTGCCAATCCTGATAATTCAATACTATTTACTGTACAGGATGTGAAACTGCTTCCAGATTACACCAGTACTAATTTACTGTTGATACAGAACTGTACACAATACAATTTTATTTGCTTTTCATTACTAGTAGCTTTAAGCAAAGTTTGCATTATCTACTAGTATTATTAGAAGAAGAAATAAATAAGACAAACATGGGCTATTGTTTTATATTATATTCTAAACATGGTTATACTACACTAGGTTGTAATTCAACAATAAATATCAATACATATTTCATAGCAAAAAGTTTCATATTTTACATCAACATATCTAATTCAATGAATTATAAATCAGTTTAATATACTAGTCATTCATTTGTAAAATGCATCTGGTGTCTAGCAATATGAAATTTCCTTCAAACATTGAGAAAAACATGCACATCAACAATGATATAACAACTTTATCACTTTTGTAAAACATGTAATACATGTAGTTTGACAATAGTATAAATAATGAATTATGTTCACCACATCTCATACAGTGACCTCCCAAATAAATATTTCTGAATGAGAAATGGAATACAGATGCTTTGAATCATGGGAAAATTGAAGAACACTGACAGAATCACAATGACCCACAAAATCCTGAAAGCTGCCTTCATAGTAATCTACCAACTTTACGAGGCGCTCTGAAACAAACCAAAAATTATAAATATATATACACACACACACATATATATATAATGTATATGTCATCATATTTTCTGGTTTAAAAGAACAAAAGATAGAGGCCCATGGGCCACAATACTCGCCTGAGTCACCATGGCCTTGCTGTTCTTCAGAATATTTTATGATTTTTTTTCACCCTCTTTATTCATAGAAAAATTTTGACCCATCCTAGATTCATGGATCAAGCATTCTTGAACTTGAATCCACACAATATAGGGATGCTTCAAAATCAAGATTACTAAAATGGCTTTGCCATTCTGGAGAACTTCTCAAGCCTTTTAAGTTATTCCCATGAAAAAAAGAGCTAGGGTAGATTCAAAAAGTGCCATAAATGGCCTACATATTTCTTGAAAAATAAATTACCATTTCCTTTGAATTTATGTACCTTTTAACAATCTACATTACTTGCTTATAACATGTATGGGTACCAAGTTTGATGGTCCTAGCCCCAATAGTTTGGTCTATATTCTGTCTACTATGTTTTCTTATTAACTGATACTAAAACCTTGACATTTGACCTCAAAAAACAACAGGCATCTTCCTCTTATCATGGTGATTAAATAGACCAAGTTGTAAGACCCTAGCTTCAATAGTTCGGTTTGTATTCTGCCTAAAGGTTTTCTTATCAACTGATACGACTTTGACCTTGAAAAACAATAGGCATCTTCCTCTCATCATGGTAATCAAATGTACCCAGTTGTAGTATATTAAAGATCCTGAAGCTTACAATTAATTTTCCATTTTGCTTACAAGGTCCGGACAGACAGACAACGCGCACCATATGATGTCACAATGAAAAAGTACGTCACAGCGTACATGTTCTGATAGTTATATCGCGGGGAAAGTGTCATAATATTTTGTCGTTATTTACTGCTGTTATCAAGTGATAAGCTGTATACGTGAAAATATATCTTGTCAAATGATTTATTTATATTATTCCTTTATGATATCAAATCATTCTCCCTTTTTAATATATAGTATGCACGAAGGTGATATTCATATTATATTGTGACCTTGAAATCGCCCCAAATCTGAATGACTGATGCGTTTAAAAGTTCCCTCATGTACATAAATAATCTCATACTACAGAAACAGTGACAAAGTTCAGGTTCATCTGCTATAAAAAACAATATGAATTTTTTTGATATATAATCTAGATATATTTATGCGTTTGAAAAGTGCGGGGAGCAATTTCTGTCTTGTATAGTAACAATATGATATGTATAAGAATGTGGACAACCCCGATAATTCACTGATGACTGTTGATATGTTGTTAAATTATAGCATGTTTAGTTTGAGTATGCAATTGCTCCCAACACTTTTCATTTTTATTTTTTTCTAGCAGTATATCAATAAAAATTCAGCTGGTTACCCGCATGAACCTGAACTTTTGTTCACAAGTAGGGCCTCTTGCTGTTTTCCAAAAATAGTGTTACGTGATATTCAAGTGACGTCACGGGAAATTACCATGAGGGGAATTTACATTAGCTCAGTCACAGTCAACATATGGGTAGTATCGTTTCGGTTTTTAACCGTAACAAGTGTAATGATACCTTTGAATTTGAGGTGCAATTTCGCCCTATGATTATTGTGCATTTTACTATGGAAGCCCTTAACCTAGTTGTGTAAGAAAGGTCTTGTCACAAGGAATACATACATGTATATGAAATACTGTAGATTCCTAATTATATGCAAGGAATTTATTATCACATAATGAGAAGCATCACTCACAAAATAAAATTTTACATTGGTAAAATACATGTAAAAAGTTTTGATCAACAAATCACTTGCGAGTTCATGTTCTCACAATTTGGCATCTAAGAGTCATTTTGTTCAAGTTTCAGACAAACAGGACAAAAACAGTACACCCCCCCCCCCAGCCTTTTGTCATGGAGGCATAATAAAAATTTGATTCCACAGAGCTTTGAGGAACATTCACATTTTCATATGATTTAGTGTGGTCCTGCTAATCTTGAAAAGAATTTTTCATTAATTGAGAAGATTCCAATATATTCCCATATAAAACTTTGATCCCCCACCTCTCAATGGTCATTAAGGAGAGGGCTAAAATAGGCTATGCTTGCTGTCCAATCCCATTCACTTTGTGAATAAAATATAGTTCAAATTGAATGGTCATAATTTGAACAAACTTCAATCTGCACTACCTAGGGATGCTTACATACTAATAAGAGTATTCATGGTCCTGTTGTTATTGAGAAGACGATATTTCCTATATATTCCCATGTAAAACTTTGATACCCTATCATGGCCCCTCCCTATCCCCGGGGACCACAATGAACAGATTTGAATCTGCACTATCTGGGAATGTTTGCATATTAATGTGATTAATCATGGCCCTGTTGTTCTTGAGAAGATTTTTAAAGAATCATCCTATATACCCTTGTACTGTAAAATGAGAAAATTTGGTGAATACATATTTTGACGCAAACGTAAGTGCCAAGACATTAATTTTAGCGCACCGGTGATCTGTTGCAAAATAAATTTTGGTGCAGAGTTTGAGGTTTGATCCACCCCTATTGTTTCTCTCCATGATAAGTCCAGTATACACTCAGTAGCTTCTGATTGATGTCTAAAGATTATTCCTATGTAAAAATTAGATCCCCTATTGTGGCCTCATCCTACCTGTCCCCAGGGACCACAATTTGAACTAACTGTACTACCTGGGACACATTAATATGATTAATCATGTTCTTTAGAAGAAGATTTCTAAAGATTTATCCTATATATCACCATGGAAAACTTTGATCCCCTATTGTGGCCCCATCCTACCCCCGGGAACCATGATATGAACAAACTTGAATCTAAACTATGTCAGGAAGCATTCATATAGACTTTTCTGGCCTAGTGGTTCTTAAGAAAAATATTAAATAACCCCACACTATTTTTGCCTTTTCTTGATTATCTCCCCTTTGAAGGGAGCATGGCCCTTCATTTGAACAAACTTGAATCCCCTTCCCCTTAACTCAAGGACGATTTGTGCCAAGTCTGATTAAAATTGGCCCTGTGGTTTTCATTTGAATCCTCTTTACCAAAGCATGTTTTGTGGCAAGTTTGGCAAAAATTAGCCCCGTGGTTCTGGAGAAGAAGTCGAAAATATTAAAAGTTTATGGATGGACAGACTGTTGCCTAACAAAAATAAATTGGAGAAAAGCTCACTTGAGCTTTCAGCTCAGGTGAGCTAAAAAAAAAAAGGCAATGTCTACAATTACGATTATCACTAGAATGCTCACCATTAACTCCTACTGCTAGTAATGGTGTTCCACCTGCTACATCCAGACAGCTAGACCAGTGAGTAAGAGGGGCTGTTCTGATCACCTGTTAAATAAAAAGTTTGTATCACAAAGTATGAGAACGAAATATCAATTTACAGTGTATCAGTTTGTTTTAATTAGGTGAAATCTCCCTCATCAATTTCCATTTATAAGTGAGTTTGTCCATATATTCTTGTAACAGCAATATAAGACTACAAGGCTGCAAAAGTCTATGAAACTTGTGTTTTTGCTGACCAAGAACATAGTAGTTGACTTTTCTGTCTTTCCCTGTAGACTTTTAATGTTCTTAATTTATGACATGAATATCTTGGTGTATACATATAGAGTAACATAAACACGACATGTGGTGATAATGAGAGTTGAAATCATAATGAACTTTAAAATTCTACAGTTTATGCTAACACAATTCATTAAATATGCTGATGTGAAGAGGCTTAACATATACCACCTCATTTACTTTCAAAAACTGAAAGACACTTCTTAAAGGGAACTGATTCACGATTTCCCCCAAAATTTTCTTTTTCACTTTTAATGATCAAAATCTACTGTCTAATGAGTTTAAAAGAGTTCACATAAAAACTAAGGTTATACATTATCACAGAAGCTCATTTTAGAGAGTTTATTATTTGTTTTGTAAACAAAGATTGCGGTATGTTATTGTTTACGAAATTTTTAAAAGAAATGGATATCGATCTAACTTTATTATATCTTTCGCATTTCAAGCATTTTTGGGGTAAAATGTGTCATTTAAAAGTTAAAATTTGTGACTATTCAAAATTAAGATGCTTTATATTACAAAATCAATATTTCACTTGTTTGTTTGTATACATAAAAAGACTTGAGTCTTTGTTTCCATAACACAGATTTCAGGCCAAAATTTTGCTTTTATTCTTGCATTCAGAGGGTCAAAATTTTGGCTGTCAACATTAAATGAGTTATATTTTTAATGTTTACCATCAAAAATGAAAATTATTTTTATCAAAAATCGTGAACCAGTTCCTTTAAAGGGCCTATGCAATGCAATTCAATTTTTCGGTAGAATAAACAACTATTCAAATTAAAACATAATTGAAAATTTGATTAAGACATGTTACAGACATAGACATATTGATAAATCAAATAATAATTATACAACAAATAAATTCTACCCTCTTTGAATTCAATAACACACTCTATTTTTGTAAGTTTACTACTCATCACTCAATCTTCTCAATCCATGATCTATCATTTGGGAATTTATTTCATTGACCACTGAATTCAATATTTTTAAAATATACATCATTGTAAACATAAAAACCTTTAAACACAGCCAATATTTTACTTTTAATTTTTTTGAGATTTTGTGATTTCAATTTTTGCAAAATCATCTGAACACCAAAATTCATAAAAATTTGGAGAGTTGTAGGAAATATACCTGTTGTAACCTATCTTTTTTCAAAATTGTTATCTAAACTAACATCTTCTGTACGTTAGAGAACATTAGATATTAAACCATACATTCACTATAACAATCAAGGTTAGAATACCAGAGCATGTGAGTGAGAAATATAGGCTTATACAAGGGCTGTTCAACATGTACGATTTTGTGGATGATGATACTCTTGAATAGCTCTATTCAATACCTTTCCAATGGTATAAACACGAGCCTTCAGCTCCACATAGTTTTAAACTTATAGTCATTTCAATAGAGCCAGTCGTTGACCACTGTTGTAAAAATGGTTGGGAAACGGGTTGAGAATATTGAAGAAATTAGAGCTTATAGAAAAGTTTGCGCAAATCTTGGTCATTTGGTAATGCAGATTTTTACTGAATTGGGGGAAGTTTATGGGTCTGATAAGGTATCTTATGAGACAGTTCGTAGGTGGAGAAAGAAATTTCTGACTGGCACAGAGTCCGTCAATGATGCAGCAAAATCTGGCCGACCTGTGACTGTAACAGGCAAGGCAAATGTCTCAAAAGTTAGGAAAATAATTGAAAGTGATGGCAAATACATGACTTGTGATATTGCCAAAGCCTTTGGCATATCGCTATCGCAGGTGCATTTCATTTTAAAGCGTATTTTGAAAGTACGAAAGATTATGGATACCGCATATATTGACAGATGACCAAAAATGGGTACGAGTACAAACCGCTAAGCAATTGCTCAAAATGTTTCCCAAATTCAATCAAAGACAATTTGAAAACATTGTTACTGGTGATGAAACATGGGTTCACTATTTCAAACCAGTAAGAAAAATTGGAAACAAAATATGGCTAACTAAACACGGTAGAAGGCCTGTAGTTGCCAAAAGAACCATAAGCAC
This sequence comes from Ostrea edulis, assembly GCF_947568905.1. Lineage (NCBI taxonomy): Eukaryota > Metazoa > Mollusca > Bivalvia > Ostreida > Ostreidae > Ostrea > Ostrea edulis. The sequence goes on along the minus strand of NC_079167.1, from coordinate 3,948,772 downwards.
AAAGAAGGTTCTTTATTGCATATTCTTCTCATGTGATAGTATAGTTGTACAAATTCCGGTGTTGAAGGGCAAAAATGTTACAGGTCGGTATTACCGAGATTCGTCTACTTCATGGTAATGCTCCATCACATACATCTGAGCTTGTGAAGCAATATTTGAAGTCAGAGAAGTTTACCGTCTTGCCACACCCACCATACTCTCCAGATCTATCTCCATGCCACTTTTTCCTTTTTCCAAAACTTAAAAAGTTCTTATCTGGTCGTCGTTACAAGTCCCGACAAGCCCTTGGCTCAGCCATCAGTCAGTGCCTCAGATGGCTACTTAAATCAGCGTACCGTGACGCATTTCAGAAATGGATTCAGAGATTGAAAGTATGTATTTCAAACTGTGGAGAATACTTTGAAGGGATGTAATGTTCATTTCATTATTTGAGTTGAATGCTTTTGAGATATCGTACAATACACATTACATATCGAACAGCCCTCGTATATGTATCAAAATTTACCGCTACTACTCTGAACTAAAATTTAGACCAATAGTATAGTAAAACTTCATCCTTTCTGATATTTTTTTTTTTTAAAATAATCAATGTAATTAAAAGAATGTACCAGTATCTATTATTGCAATTTCCCCATTGTGGTATTTTGGATTTTAATTACCTTTCTTTGTGACAAACTGTAAAACTGGATACATTTCTGCATTCCATAACCCACATAAACCAACACATCATCTTCTTCTGTAGAAAATTTGGCTAATGTTGTTGGTAGCTTTTCATGGGACTTCTAGATGTAATATATATGCAGCTATTAGTGTAGAGAATGGAGAAGAATAGATTTAATCAGAATCACCCATGCTTACTCCATTAAAAAAAAGTGCAGATACTTTACCTTGCTTTTATTGGAAACCAGAGATCCATCGGGCATAAAGGCTGGGGCAGGGAAAGTTAGCCAATCAACAAGCTCACAGAAATCCTTAGTCCAATCAGATGACCAGACACTAACACGCCTATCAGCACTGGTGGCCAACCACAAATAAGGAGCAGACACTGGGGAATCCAACTCCTACATATATCATAAAAAAATTCCGTTAATATTGCAACAAGAGTACTGGAAATGGTACATGATACACCTTTTAATATGGTATTGATGCCACCAGTTGTAGAAATTTACTATTAAAGGTAGTATCAGCCATCATCAAGCTGTGACATACTTTCATTAGTAATGTATGAATAAATGAAGCTCAGCAATATATTACCTGATCAATTAACTTTTCAATATTTAATATCTCTAATAAACACACAATTTAAGATAAAAGACCCTTGCTTAAAAACAATCATAAGAGGTAGATAGACAAACCAAGAAATGACTCAGTTCAACATCAAAGAAAATTAGGGCTGTTCCAGAAATGATCAAATGGGGGGGTCGGGCGGCAAACGATATTTTTTTGTATGGGTGGTCGTATTTTTTCATATTTTAATTGGTCCGTGGTTGGACTGTTAAAAAAATATTTATTATGGGTAGTGGGTAGTTTCTATTGTTTTATTTTGTGCCATGTGGGTGTTGAGTTTTCAGAATATTTTTATTGTCGCTCTTGTTGTGTTGGTTACAAAACGTCGGAGGGAAAATTGAAAATGTGCTTTCGAAATGCTGCTTTCGAAATCGGAAATCGGAAGTAACATAGAACTATTCGAGTTGTCGCTCTTTGCAGCGCATAACTTTCCATTACGGCACTCTTCAAATTAGAGGCGCGTTTAGTAGGGTCCCTTTGGACGTGATGGCGGCGAACTCTGTTCTGTAGATTATTACAGTTTACAGTGCATCGATTTTGGGAATATTTTGAAACCAATAGGTATTCCGTTTTCTAATAAAATTAGTTGATTTATACGAGGGTACCGATGCGTTATATTTATCAGTCGGTGTGATGGTGATATAGAGGCCTCCGGGCGCGGGCTCCATTAGAAAACGAACGATTCGTGGAAAAACATATCCATACCCATTTCATGATAATAGCATCGTTTGGACTCCCAATCTTTCCAACATTCCCGCCATAGATGCCTTTGATTGTTGATGTGACATCGTTTCTTCAGAACTACTGTGATACAATGTCGCACAGGCATTACCGCGTCATTGACTAGAATGTTTGTCCCGAAAACCTCGCGAGATTTGTACCGTTTTCATTTTTAAAAATATTTTTGTGGTGGGTCTGGTTAGTTTTTTTTTTTATTAGATGGGTCATTGTAAAATGAGTTTATTAATTTGATGGGTCATGGGGTAATTTTTTATTTTTTTTTATGGGTGCTTGGTATATACAAAAGGTGCATCCCGACCCCCCCCATGTATTTATTTCTGGAATAGTCCTTAGAAAATCGTTGGGAATCAAAATCCTTGCAATCCTCACATCTTCAATTTCTTTACAAAGGCTTTTGCCTTAGAAAATTGAAGGAAAAATAACTTCACATGAAATTAACTGTTTCCAGTGACAGAAATTCAAAATAGACAGAAAATAGTGTTCTGAATAAAATGTCCCCTATTAAACCCCCCCAACCGAAAATACTTTGTATATGTTAAAGTTGCCTACTCAGATTAAAATTCCTGACCTGTTTGGTGGTCACATCTATGTTGGTGATCGGTGCCCCCTTGTGGTCGCTGATGACCCTGACAGTCATTCCTGTGGTGGGACTGCTAACAGCTATCAACCCATCACTTCCTCCAGAAATTATCATTCTTCCTACAACAATCAAAGTATCACACCTCAATAAATAAAATTTTTACAAACAACTCAGATAATCCACTTCTGTAGAAGTCTTTGAATCAATGACTAAATGATTCCCCTACCATCAGAGGAGAAACTAATGGCAGAGACAGAGACAGCATGTGGATGCATCTTGAGGACCATCTCCTCCTTGTTCACATCAAACATCCTGACTGTGCCATCACTGTAGCCTGCCACTATAAATGGCAGACAAACTTTGATCTTCTCCTTCGAGTCATCTGCTGCTGGGAGCTGACCTGGGGCAAAAGCCAGACAAGTACACTTCTGAAAATACAATAGATATGAGGATATAGAAGAAACAAAAACACCCTCCTTGAGTTTGAGTACGTTTTGAATTCATGATTGTAAAAGGTGTTTTAATAAATTTGCTCCTACCTGGTTTAGGACCTGGAACTGTAGAGCCTGCTCTCTGCTGCCAACATTCCATAGCCTCAATGTCCCATCATCTGAACAGGAGGCCAGATGCTCATTCCCAAAGCATGAGAGACTGTTAATCTAAAACAATAAATGTACATGTAAACTGTAAAGATCACAAATGTATAACAAAAATGACATGCACCATAGCCCATTTTCCTGAAGTTAAATCATAGTTAGCTGACAATTAATGCTATAAGTAATGCAATTTTAATGAGTTAACAGTCAATTCAACAAACATCTATGCAACTGATTCTAATGAACTCTAGAGCACAGTTTTATGTTGATCTTATACTGGATAATGATAGAAAGCAACTTTGCAATAAACTAGCACTAATTGTGATGGGGACCAATACAGATGTTTCCCAAATGTCCCGATCTCCCAAGTAGTACATTTTATTTGAGTAAGTCCAATTGAATTATTTGATTGATAATATATTACTTTACAAATGGTATGAATTTCAATTTTTATCCTTCATTTGAAAGATAAGTATACAAGTTAGAAGCATTATCCAATCAAAATCAATCAAATGGTCATCCGCATGCTTGTCAGTAATTATAACCACGCCTATTCATCAAAAACCCTACTATAAATTTACAGTACGATTTTCAAACCAATTAATTAATTCAATGAAAAACAAATTAAATTCTTTATTGTCCTTGAGTTATACAACTCATCTGAATACATTTAGTACATGTATATACACAATATATCTAACTGTATAAGTTAACAACAGGTGAGTGGACAGGAGGAGGTAGGAGGAGAAGAAACTGTAATTATATACATCAACTATAGATTGTTTTTATGAAAAACAAATGTCTCCTCAGCTCCCCAAATTGGAAGTGTTCCAAATGAAACCTCCCCTTAATGTAATGCATGATATGGAGGAGAAAGCATGAGCATGAACATTGCCCTAATGAACTCCGATAAGCCACATAGGAGAAGTGTTCACAAACTATTTTACACCCTCCACCTCTCAGATCTACTATAACTTTAAGGATAACAATTGGATCCTCCTGTCCCTACAAATGGCATTGAAGTATCGAAGAAAATTTCAAGTCTATCAGATAAGCCATATACGAGAAGTGTTCACAAGCTATTTTACATCCTCCACCCCTCTTAGATCCACTGTAACTTTAAAGAAAATATTTGGATCTTCTTGTCCCGACAATATGCACATCTACAAATGGCAATAAAGCATTGTACAAAATTTTAAATCTATCAGATAAGCCATATAGGAGGAGAAATGTTCACAAGCTATTTGAACATCCTCCACCCCTCTTAGATTCACTATAAATTATAGGAAAATAATTGGATCCTCCTGTCCTGACAACATGCACATCTACAAATGGCAATGAAGCATTGTAAAAAGTTTCAAGTCTATTGGATAAGTCATATAGGAGGAGAAGCGCTCACAAGATTTTGTGACAGACAGACGGACGGACGGCCTGACAGATGGACAGAAAGTGCAAACTCAATATGTC